>NW_024538666.1:0-53217 GCF_016647635.1 Suillus subaureus
AGGAATGAATGAGGAAGTGATCCAAGCCAGAGTCAAACGAAGTGTTCGATGCAGAATGAGGAAGTGATCCAAGCCAGAGTCAAACGAAGCGTTCGACATAGAATGAGGAAGTGATCCAAGCCAGAGTCAAACGAAGCGTTCGACACAGAGATGGGGAAATGATTCAAGCCAAAGTCAAACGAAGCGTTCAACACAGAGTGGGGAAATGATTCAAGCCAGAGTCAAACGAAGCGTTCGACATAGAATGAGGAAGTGATCCAAGCCAGAGTCAAACGAAGCGTTCGACATAGAATGAGGAAGTGATCCAAGCCAGAGTCAAACGAAGCGTTCGACACAGAGATGGGGAAATGATTCAAGCCAAAGTCAAACGAAGCGTTCAACACAGAGTGGGGAAATGATTCAAGCCAGAGTCAAACGAAGCGTTCGACATAGAATGAGGAAGTGATCCAAGCCAGAGTCAAACGAAGCGTTCGACATAGAATGAGGAAGTGATCCAAGCCAGAGTCAAACGAAGCGTTCGACACAGAGATGGGGAAATGATTCAAGCCAAAGTCAAACGAAGCGTTCAACACAGAGTGGGGAAATGATTCAAGCCAGAGTCAAACGAAGCGTTCGACATAGAATGAGGAAGTGATCCAAGCCAGAGTCAAACGAAGCGTTCGACATAGAATGAGGAAGTGATCCAAGCCAGAGTCAAACGAAGCGTTCGACGCAGAGATGGGGAAATGATTCAAGCCAGAGTCAAACGAAGCGTTCGACATAGAATGAGGAAGTGATCCAAGCCAGAGTCAAACGAAGCGTTCGACACAGAGATGGGGAAATGATTCAAGCCAAAGTCAAACGAAGCGTTCGACACAGAGTGGGGAAATGATCCGAGGCCAGAGTCAAACGAAGCGTTCGACATTAACAGACATTAATATTGTATATAGAAATAGATGACTAGAAAGGCAAAGGTCAACCAACATCACATGATGTGACAAGTGTGACATTTACCAAAAAAGGTAAGCACCGTTACGATATTATATAAGGTTGAGACCACCATTCTAAGGGAAAATTTGTAACCTGGTATTGGTTAGAGCCAGGTTATGGCTAGCCAAAAGAGCACAATCTGGGCATTTCTGAACATGTCAAAAATGCGCAGAACAGGGGAGGTCAGATCTGGGCATTTCTCAACATGTCAAAAATGCGCAGAACAGGGAGGGTCCAATCTGGGCATTTCTGAACATGTCAAAAATGCGCAGAACAGGGAGGGTCCAATCTGGGCATTTCTGAACATGTCAAAAATGCGCAGAACAGGGGGGGTTGGATCTGGGCATTTCTCAACATGTCAAAAATGCGCAGAACAGGGAGGGTCCAATCTGGGCATTTCTGAACATGTCAAAAATGCGCAGAACAGGGGGGGTCCAATTTGGGCATTTCTGAACATGTCAAAAATGCGCAGAACAGGGGAGGTCGGATCTGGGCATTTTTCAACATGTCAAAAATGCGCAGAACAGGGAGGGTCCAATCTGGGCATTTCTGAACATGTCAAAAATGCGCAGAACAGGGAGGGTCCAATCTGGGCATTTCTGAACATGTCAAAAATGCGCAGAACAGGGAGGGTCCAATCTGGGCATTTCTGAACATGTCAAAAATGCGCAGAACAGGGAGGGTCCAATCTGGGCATTTCTCAACATGTCAAAAATGCGCAGAACAGGGAGGGTCCAATCTGGGCATTTCTGAACATGTCAAAAATGCGCAGAACAGGGAGGGTCCAATCTGGGCATTTCTGAACATGTCAAAAATGCGCAGAACAGGGGAGGTCGGATCTGGGCATTTTTCAACATGTCAAAAATGCGCAGAACAGGAGAGGTCCCAACTAGGCATTTCTCATTTTGACATGTTCAGAACTGCCCAGATTGGACCCCCCCTGTTCTGCGCATTTTTGACATGTTGAGAAATGCCCAGATCCGACCTCCCCTGTTCTGCGCATTTTTGACATGTTGAGAAATGCCCAGATTGGACCCTCCCTGTTCTGCGCATTTTTGACATGTTGAGAAATGCCCAGATCCAACCCCCCCTGTTCTGCGCATTTTTGACATGTTCAGAAATGCCCAGATTGGACCCTCCCTGTTCTGCGCATTTTTGACATGTTCAGAAATGCCCAGATTGGACCCTCCCTGTTCTGCGCATTTTTGACATGTTCAGAAATGCCCAGATTGGACCCTCCCTGTTCTGCGCATTTTTGACATGTTGAGAAATGCCCAGATTGGACCCTCCCTGTTCTGCGCATTTTTGACATGTTGAGAAATGCCCAGATCCGACCTCCCCTGTTCTGCGCATTTTTGACATGTTGAGAAATGCCCAGATCCAACCTCCCCTGTTCTGCGCATTTTTGACATGCTCAGAAATGCCCAGATCCGACCCCCCCTGTTCTGCGCATTTTTGACATGTTGAGAAATGCCCAGATTGGACCCTCCCTGTTCTGCGCATTTTTGACATGTTCAGAAATGCCCAGATTGGACCCCCCCTGTTCTGCGCATTTTTGACATGTTGAGAAATGCCCAGATCCGACCTCCCCTGTTCTGCGCATTTTTGACATGTTCAGAAATGCCCAGATTGGACCCTCCCTGTTCTGCGCATTTTTGACATGTTCAGAAATGCCCAGATTGGACCCTCCCTGTTCTGCGCATTTTTGACATGTTGAGAAATGCCCAGATTGGACCCTCCCTGTTCTGCGCATTTTTGACATGTTGAGAAATGCCCAGATCCGACCTCCCCTGTTCTGCGCATTTTTGACATGTTCAGAAATGCCCAGATTGGACCCTCCCTGTTCTGCGCATTTTTGACATGTTCAGAAATGCCCAGATTGGACCCTCCCTGTTCTGCGCATTTTTGACATGTTCAGAAATGCCCAGATTGGACCCTCCCTGTTCTGCGCATTTTTGACATGTTGAGAAATGCCCAGATTGGACCCTCCCTGTTCTGCGCATTTTTGACATGTTGAGAAATGCCCAGATCCGACCTCCCCTGTTCTGCGCATTTTTGACATGTTGAGAAATGCCCAGATCCAACCTCCCCTGTTCTGCGCATTTTTGACATGTTCAGAAATGCCCAGATTGGACCCCCCCTAGAGAATGTTAGACTTAGTGACATTTTTCTGCCATTTACTGTTCTCCCATTACCCTTTTAATTTTCACTAGTCCAACACCTGTTGTGCCTTCAGCACAGGAAGCAATAGGAGTGCTTTGCGCTCCTTTTTGGCTTCATCCTAATATTCATAGTTACTGTGCCTTTGGTACAGTAAGGCAAAGGAGCACTTTGTGCTCCTTTGGGAGATACATGCAGCACCTTGACTGAATCATCAGCATAATGGATCTTGAAATAAATCAATAATGATGATAATAATACATTTTTGAGCAGCACTTTCACACATTTCAAGTACAATCTGTTGGCTACTCAACAACTGATCTTGGATGCTATCTTGAGTCACATTTGATACCATATGACATCTCTGCACAACAATCCTCTTGAACACCTTGGCTAATTGTTCATAGTATAACACAAGTGCTCTCATATCATCCAGGTACCTAAGTATTGTGTTGATACACTACTGAGCTAGTTTTTTGCTAGCATGTATAATCTACCACACATCAACAAAGTAGACAATATAAATCAATTTAATTTTACTATTTGACCATCTATCCTCTTCTTTCCCCTGTCTTCCTGGTTTTGGCTGTGTCCTCATAATCATGGACAAAATAAAAGTAGAGAATATAAATCAATTCTCCCGCCTCCCGCCTCCCGCCTCCCGCCTCCCGCCTCCCGCCTCCCGCCTCCCGCCTCCCGCCTCCCGCCTCCCGCCTCCCGCCTCCCGCCTCCCGCCTCCCGCCTCCCGCCTCCCGCCTCCCGCCTCCCGCCTCCTGTCTCCCACCTCATGTCTCCCATCTTCTCTCTCCCCCCATCTCCTGCCTCCTGTCTCCCATCTCCTCCCATCTCCCATCTTTCATTGTCTTTTCTCCATTTTCATTTTTTTCATTTCACAAATTTCTGTCTTTCATGCCCCAATCTCTCTTTTCTTGCAGATGAGCATTAGTGGGTCTCAAAGTTAAATTTATGAACTGTTAGAAACATCCAACAAAAAGAAACTTCTAAAGGTATTCAAGCTCTGCCAGAATATGATCTTAGGTATCAGTTCTATTACAAGTGATCATGATAATAAACATCATGCCTTGCACATCAGCCCGACAACAGATCTTGCAAGCACTGCATGCTAAGCAGTTCAATCTCCAATATGCTCGCTACTTTGAACTCATCAAACCCGCCATGGAAGAACTCAAAGACTCAGATGATAGTGATGATTCTGATTCTGATTCTGATCAGATGTCCATATCATCAGATTCCTCACTTAGCAAGTTGATTTTCTCCTTTGCAACATCCATGGATGCAACAGAGATACTGACAAGCTCATGTCCCTTTATTGAATTCAGTAACATGGTGTGACAATCATATTCCCACTAGGCTTGCAATGGCCATCTTTTGATATAGGTGATGGAAAGCTACAAAACCATCGACCACTTTTCCTGCACTCAACCTGCTCTGGATGCATATTCCCACGCTCTGCGGACCCACGCATTCACTCCCATGCTGTGTGCATACCTGCAGTCGATTTCCCACACCTTCGGACTACCTTACAGGTGTCCTGCGTCAGTCCATTGTCCATCCTACCTCATTGGTATGTATTTTGCCTTGCCTTGTGTGTTGTAACAAGTGTTGCAGCCTTATTACATGTCTTTACATATTCCTACTGCCTGTCTGTCCTGTCCCTTCCATTTCCAAGAGGGTTTAGCTAGTATAAAGTGCCTATAGTGACTACTTCGTATTTACTTCCCTTCTACAGTATTTCCTTCCCTTAGGTTTTACTTAGGAGCAGTCACCATTAGTGCACACTTTTAGCTCCTATTGGGTTACCTTATACCTGAACACCTTGTCTTGACTTTCCTTACCTGTGCAATCAATACCCTTGCCCTCACTTGTTACCCACACCATTCCTTAAGACTTTCCTACCCCTTACCCTAGCATCTCGCACTTCCACATCAACCGCTCATCAACCGCTCATCAACCACACTTCCGCATTCCCGCACTCTACATACCTGTGCACTTGTTCCCTCACTCTGCGCACTTTCAGGTCTTTAGTATCATCAGCCGTTCTCAGTAGCAATTCCCTTTATGGTCAAATGTTCTTGCTTGCAAGTGTAGCAGCTAGGCAGAGCATCGACCTACAACAATATTTTTGATTAGGCACTTTAACAAGTGTCTAGCCATTGTTGTGTTTGCACAACGGTTCAAGCCTTAGCTGATGAAGTGGAAAAGTCTCGGGTCCTCTTCACACATCCAAAATCCAGCCATGCCCTGCAGCTACATCTCCTTGAGGAGTGGGTGCTAGATAAACCTGAGAAGTTCCATTGTAAACTTCATGTCAATCCCCCTGTCTTCATGGAGATTGTCAATAAAATCATCAATCATCCTATATTCTATAACAACTCACAAAACTCTCAGTTACCAGTCCCTGTACAGCTTGCTATATTCTTGAATAGCGCTGGCCACTATGGAAATGCTGCAACAACAGAAGATATTGCAGATTGGGCCAGTGTCTCAGTCGGGATGGTATACAATTGTCACCATCATGTCATGGTTGCTCTCCTTCAGCACCATCATGATGTGATCCATTTTGATCCACTTGATCACAATGATCAAAACAAGTGAGAGCAAGCAAAGGACTGGGTTGAAGAACAAACCTCTCCAGAGTGGAGGGGTGGATTTCTTAGTATCAGCAGCACACCATTCAATCTGTTTCAGAAGCCTGGGTGGCATAGCAAGGGATTTTATGACTGTAAATTAAATTATTCGCTGTCAGCCCAGGTGCATCATGAGTTAGAACAGAGAAAACCAAACTAACATTTTCAGAAGATCGTAATTATGCCCACAACCTGCACATCGTCCATTATGTGATTGGAGTCCCCAGGAGTGTGCATGACTGAAACACATTTGCAAAAGCTCGAATTACACACCATCCACAAACATTTTTGGGGGGAAATGAGTGGATCTGGGCAGATTCAGCCTATGGTGCTCGCCTGTGGTGTGTTGTACCTTTTAAGCGACCAGCAGCTGGTGGATTGATGTGTGGTCAAAAAACATTTAATTATCACCTGTCAAAGGTAGTATGAACTGTTCTAAGTCAAAACTGTCAACTTGACATCTGCAGGTCCTTGTTTGCTCCAAGCATTGCTATGGTTCTTTGAAAGGCCGATTTAAATCCCTTCATGAACTTCAAGTTCAAATACAGGTGCAAAAAGACCTTGATGAGGTGAACTTGTGGACACATTGCTGCTTTATCCTCCATAACATGATTGTCGACATCAAGGAACAGCTTGGCGGTACTGATACATTTGATCTTTTTGCCCAGGAAGCAAGGCAGTGGGGTCATGGAATGCAGGACAGTGAAGAGGGAGATGGGGACAATGCTGAACAAGAAGGAGCTGGGGATGAAGGTTTTATCAGATCTGAAGGACAGATTTTTTGAAACATGCTGATGGGCCAGTTATTGTGATATCAACAGTGACAGGTAGTAGATACATACTTTAGTAAATTTACCAAGGACCTAGAATGAGTGATGTGAGGAAAGTGCAGTGGATGCAAGGACCCAGAATGAGTGATGTGAGGAAAGTGCAGTCAAACTCAAGGAAAATACAGTGGCCAGAGTGACTTCAACTAACACATTGAATTATTCTAGCATACATCACAATGTTTGAACCTACAATAATGAAAAACAAGCCTAGAATGCAGTAAGGAATTTGTGAGCTAAAATGGTAATAGTGAGGGAAGAGAAGCAAAAGCAGAACAAACATTGAACAGTTACTTGCAAACTTCAGTACTGGGATCCTGATGAGCCAAATTCCTTTCCATAATCAAGCATTCCAACCTCACTTGCTCAAGCTTGATCTCCAATTCCAGCTGCTTCATCCATTCATCTGCCATTGCATGCTCATGGTTTTGAATGGCCATTGTGCTCTGGAGTCCATGTTCACGCTTAGCATGAGATTTGCACATCTTCAACTCTCTGCTTGCCAATTGGGTCTCTAGCTTGAGGTGTTTGTGATTGGCCTTGACTGTGGATGCCTCATGTATGTGCTGAACGAGTGAATCTGATGCCTGATTCATCTTCATAGTGAGCTCAGCTAATATTCTAAGCCAGGGAGTATGGGGCGGACTACTGTCCCAGCCTGTCCCAATGTGTCCCCACCTGTCCTGATGTGTCCCTACTTGTCCCAGCCTGTCTCAATGTGTCCCCACTTGTCCTGATGTGTCCCTACTTGTCCCAGCCTGTCTCAATGTGTCCCCACTTGTCCTGATGTGTCCCTACTTGTCCCAGCCTGTCTCAATGTGTCCCCACTTGTCCTGATGTGTCCCTACTTGTCCCAGCCTGTCCCAATGTGTCCCCACTTGTCCTGATGTGTCCCAATGTGTCCTGATGTGTCCCTACTTGTCCTAATATGTCCCTACTTGTTCTAATGTGTTCTGATGTGTCCCTTCATGTCCTGATGTGTATGTCCTGATTTGTCCCTACTTGTCCCAATATGTCCTACCTTGTCCTGACTTGTCCCTACTTGTCCCAATATGTCCTGATATGTCCTGACTGGTCCCTACTTGCTCTAATATGTCCTGCCTTGTCCTGACTTGTCCCTACTTGTCCCTACTTGTCCCTATGTGTCCTGATGTACCCCAACTATTTACTCTTGTCCTAACTATGTCCTTGCTTGTGTTGATATGTCCCGACTTGTCCTGATATGTCCTCACAGCAACTTAGGGTAGTCATTATGGCCATTATGACTGTTATGACAATTATAAAACTTTTCATGCAATTCTTTAAGACTAGGTATCCTGATGAAGGTGTATGTGATCCTTACTATTACAATCCTAAGCCAAAGAAGCAAAAATGCTAGCAACAATACAAACATCTCACCAAGTCTTTCTTCAAAAGTGTTCATGATTTTTAGGTCAGTTACTTATATCTCGCTAAGGTCTTATCCTAATGGTGTCAGGAGACTATGGATAGACTCTCCTTGACAAGGACTGCGACTTTGGATTTCATGAACAAATTCCCACATTTGAAGTCATAGCTAATCAGCAAAACACAAAAATTCTTTAAGTCCATGATATGGTCTTACTTGACATTGCTTATATAAGCAACATTGTGGTCAACCACAAGTGTTTTCCTATGTTTTCCTTGCTCTCTTTTCTATTCAAGTGGATTTACCTTTCAGTCTCTGCCTTCTAATGTGTCTCAATGTATCTAAGTGTATTTCTCTATTTCTCAAGTGACCCTCTCTAACATATTCTCTTCTCTTTAGGTCTTTTCCTTCCTTCCTATTTGCCTACTTTGACTCTATCTTCCTGAGTCCCTCTCTCTCCAACAAGGTTTCCCTTAAATTTTCGCATTTTTGCTTATTCTGGTTCTTGGTAAGTTTTTCTTTCTGTCTTCTACACCCTTCTCTGATCCTCTCTCTTCACTCTAGCTCACCAGCTCACCATCTCTCTTCACCCTGGCTCACCATCTCACCCTCTCTTCATCTATCTCTTTAGCCTGGCTCTCACCTTCTCCTTTGATGTCACATTTTACCTATTTGATAAGTCTCTTTGTCTCTTTCACAGTCTTCCTTCTCCTCTTCTCCCTTCAATTTTCATGTTTTGCCTATTCATACTATCATAATTCATGAAGGATCCATCTTTTATACACTGGGAAGTGACTAAGAGTAACATTCACCTATATGAAAGAATTAAAGGGTTTACATCTTACCTTAGGACAGACAGATGAAGAGCTAGAACCATTTGTAGACACAGATTGGGCAAGTCAACTGCATAGTGTTACAACCATGTATGCCCCTATTCATTTTCTCTCTTACTGTGTATTACATCATGAGCCACATGATGCCACCACTAGACTTATCATTGACTCATACCTTGTATTACATCACGACTGCCATTGCCATCATTAGATGACCTATTCTTGCTATCACTTACACGTCCTTTATCTCTGACTCATATCTGTTCTCACATCTGCCCTAAAGCACTTGTAGTTCCCTATAAATAGTTCTCTTGTACGCTTTAGTTCTGCACTTTAATCTTACTAGGTTTTACCTGAAACATCCTTCACTTGAGACCTCCAATCTCTTGTCATCTGAACCGTACTTTAAGATAGAAGCACTCCTTCTGTCTTAGCTTACACTGAACGCTTGACTTATTGTCTTATGTAGAATCTCAGCAGAGGTCTTAACTCTTATCAAGTTGTCTGTCATTAGAACTATCCTAGTTTGTAACACATAGATATTCAATGTCTGGATATGTGGTAATGTTACATGACTCACCAATCACATGGAGCACCAGGAAACAGCTTACAATTGCATGACTAAAGCAGAGTATATTACACCTACCTCTGTGGCATGCAACATCTTCTACTTTAAGTCACTACTCAGTGAGCTACACAAACTAACAAGAGAACTGATCCTCACCTACTGTGACAACTGAAGTACAATAATGGGTTTCAAAGTATGTGGTGTGCATATGTTGGAACTTCACAAAAACAAGAACATGTATTGATATTCAAGCTCCACGTAAAACACACATGTTACTGATCAATCCTATCATGGAAAGTATCCAGTATTGTGGAATAGATAATTGATAAGCCTGTACTATTCTCTACCATCCCTCCTGATGCACATCTCAGAGTGTAAAATGGTACTAGAGGCCCTTCATGAAACAAACAGGAATCTGAAGCTTGCTTGGTACCTCAAGCTAGTAAACATGTTAATAGATGATGACTCATCTGACCCTGAGCCATCTGATGAGTCTAGCTCAGTTGGACTCCAACTCAGTCTTAGACTTGGGCTCTATTGATTCTGATCTATCATCAAATATCAGCATGGATTCCATAAGTTCTTTTGATACCTGGATGTCCTTGTGTTTGTAGAACTCATCAATAAAATTATCCATCATCTGGTTTTTACAACAATTCTTATAATCCACAACTACCTGTCACCATTCAGCTGGCAATATTTTTGAATGCTGCTGGCCACTACAGAAATGCAGCAACCACAGAACACATGGCTGACTGGGCAGGGGTTTTGGTCAGAACAGTATATAACTGCTATTGGCATGTTATGGTTGTGATTCTGCAGCACCATGATGATGTCATCCACTTCAACCCACTGGAGGCCAAAGATCAGATTGAGATAGATTGAGTGAAGGACTGGGTTGAGGAATGTGCATGTCAAGAGTGGCATGATGGATTTTTGCATGTTGATGGTACACCATTCAATGTGTACCGATGAAAAAAGGTCAAACACAATGCTGGTGAGAAATGGCTCGCATGAGCACTTCAGGCACATCGAAGTAATGTTGATCACATTGGTCCAGTACTGTTACTGCCTTTGCAAGCTTCATTAGCACTTCAACTTGGTTTGATCAAGTAAACAACTGGACAAAATACATGACTAGTATTGGCTACTGTCATCTACTAGCTAACATCTATTGCTGTTGAAGACATTAACTGTATGCACATCGCCAATGCTTGCTCCCAAAAATGCCTCCTACTGTGAATGGTCCTGTCATCAATGAACTGTGCCAAGTGGGCATGTAGCACCTGTCCCTGTAGACTTGATGTATCACTTCCTGCAATTATAGATAAAATGGGATACAATAATTCCAATAGCTCATAGGTGTCTACACTTGTAGGGCTGATACATCAGTGGAGGATCCTATCAGGACACTCCCATAATAAGCTTGCACCCCTAATAATCGCTTTTTTGACCACCTACTGTGGGAATTTCCTCACAACACTCAAAAATAGATTGTTCCTCATACCTTCCCACATTATTCCCACACCCCATACATTCGCATTTTTGGCCACCTACTGTGGGAATTACCCCACAACACCCAAAACATCGTCCATTTTTGGAATCCCCACAATATCAATTATTCCCACACCCTTCCCACCTCACTGCAGCTTTACCACTACACCACCATAGGTCTCTCCCTTGTATCTGAGCAGTAGTTTTGTATATAAATGTGTAATATAATATAATAAACCGCTTTTTTTGGGTATATGTGTGACAGCTCTTTCTCCAGGGCTATTTTAAAATGGCCTAGGGTACAAAACACCTTCGCACTTTTGCCCCTTTGATAGGGAAGTGTTCTATGGTATTCAGGATATATTTATGAGTGTATATGAAAAGATTCCCATGCTTTGTATGCCCAGAATTAGCTCAAAATAGGCTGAAGTTTGAGACAGTGCATATACTTTCCATTTCTACTGATTAAGGTCCTATATCTTCAGCTCATCGATATTTAATAATCAGACACCTGTGGCACATCTCAAATATATTCAGTATCATAGATCTAAAGTTTCAGAAAGATCCATCAAGTATTGAATGAAAGGGAAGCAAAGGAATGTATATGTAAAGAGTGAGAATTGACACATAACACACAAAAGTAGGATTTAGATGTGATATAGGTCGAAGATTTCATCAAATTTTAATAGGATATATGTTAGACTGTACAAGGAACCTATACTACACTTTGCCCTGAAGGTGGAAGATATGTGGAAGGGATGTAGTGGTAAAGTAAGTTGATGCAGTATTAAAGTCCTACCATTATTACTCAACTGACCATTTTCGATGTTTTGAGCATTTGAGGTTTCCCACACTCAATTTCTTATCTATTTCACTTCTTCAGGTCTCAATGCTGGGTGGATTGCTGAGTAAATTTAGAGCCCTGATACTGAATATATCTACAATGTACTTCAGGTGTCTGATTATTACATTTCGATGTTTTGAATGTATGGGCCTCTTATCAGTAGAAATAGCAAGTATAGACACAATCTTAAATATCCAGCTCATTTTGAGCTGATCCTTGTCATCAAAAGCAAGTATATATGCTATGTAAATGATATATAGACAGGTTGGATCATGGATGCAAGGATAGAGTAGTCAGACACATTAAAAATGTCAAACATGCGATTTTGTCCAATTTTGTTCCTGCAGATGAATCCTGTAGGTTTCCTGTGGTAACCATGTGATAGACACACTCTAAATATGAGTAGGAATAGACCCCTCACCATCCTTGAGGTCCGGTCCTACAGGAAATTTTTTCACAGGGGGTAAACCACCAGGAGAGGGTAGGTATACTGCATCACAGGGTCTTGTCCTATGATCCTGGACTCCTGATCAATTATTCCTACTGTTGAATAGATGCTGGGGATAGATTTTGCAAGTACATCCACCTAGAAATAAATACATGGGAACATGTTTTGTGTTTTCCTGTATATATGCTATATCTATTGATGTAGGGCGCTTCAGGGGGTCAAACAAGTGGGGGAATCTCTTCATATACACTCATAAATATATCCTGAATACCATAGAACACTTCCCTATCAAAGGGGCAAAAGTGCGAAGGTGTTTTGTACCCTAGGCCATTTTAAAATAGCCCTGGAGAAAGAGCTGTCACACATATACCCAAAAAAAGCGGTTTATTATATTATATTACACATTTATATACAAAACTACTGCTCAGATACAAGGGAGAGACCTATGGTGGTGTAGTGGTAAAGCTGCAGTGAGGTGGGAAGGGTGTGGGAATAATTGATATTGTGGGGATTCCAAAAATGGACGATGTTTTGGGTGTTGTGGGGTAATTCCCACAGTAGGTGGCCAAAAATGCGAATGTATGGGGTGTGGGAATAATGTGGGAAGGTATGAGGAACAATCTATTTTTGAGTGTTGTGAGGAAATTCCCACAGTAGGTGGTCAAAAAAGCGATTATTAGGGGTGCAAGCTTATTATGGGAGTGTCCTGATAGGATCCTCCACTGATGTATCAGCCCTACAAGTGTAGACACCTATGAGTTATTGGAATTATTGTATCTGGATTGCATTACTATAGTAGGTATTTAATGTGTCATTCTTACAGTATGGCCTGCATGTAGGTGAACCAGTTGTTCAGGAGACAATGGACAGTTGGGCTCGTCTACTTGGATATGATTGAGGGTTTCTGGAACATAGGCCACAAAGGGGTTGTTGCCAAAAGGGTCTGGTTGGTTGACCATGTCATGATGTGAGTGAATACCATGGTTGTCTACATCATCCCAATTGATCCCATACTTTGCAACAGCTTCATCACTTTGAAGGGTGTCCTCTGGAGGATGAAATGTAGGTGCCATCTCAAATCCACACACACCATGCTGCAGCATACTGAGGAAACACATTTCATGGGGGCTTGACATGCCATGGTCATGGGTACTCATCCTATGATGGTTCCATGTCTCAGCCCAACCATGAATCTCGTGTCCCAGGACATCAAGGAATAAATGATGAAGCAGCCATATGTGATGCACATTGTCAACATTAAGCCCACTGCTGACTTCCAGATCTTGAAAAAAAAGTTTCCACTTGGAGCCGATTCCGTTAGTCAAATCCACCCATAGGTGCTCAATACGTATATTATGGACACTTCTGAGAGATGCATTAGGAGCGCTCAGACAAGTATCCTGAAAAAAGCAAGCATACTGCCCCCATATACATGATCCTCGTCCAGGCCCTCGTGAAGCCTCCATAAATTTAGTGACTTCTACATTTTCAACTCCATGGTCTCCACAAACACAACTAGGAAGGCCATGGGTCTGAACAATCTCTTGAAAAAGTTCCAAGACAGTTTGTGCATGATTATTATTGTGCGCATGAAGTCCAGTAATGTATCATGAGTAGCCATCAATGAATCCATGGATTACAATCTTCCATTGAATAAGGCCTGCTGATTGTCTAAAATGTATCAAGAACAAGTGGTGAATAAAACAGTACTTGCCATGCTGGCCATCATGATGAGTCAGGGAATTATAACCTTTGACATTGTATACTCACCGAGTGATATGGTGCACACCAAATGCAGCTGCCGGAGGGCCATGGACCCGGGAATATGATGCTTGAATATGAGAGCGAGGTACACTGACTCCCATGTAACGAAGTTGGCCATCAATCATGCAGCAGCCTAGACATGGGTAATAGGTGAGAATTTGCAGCATGGCACTATCCAGCTCATCATCAGAGAGTACTGATTGAGATCCAGTGGAGGATGTATAGTATCTACATGTGACACCACCTTCATCAGTGAATTTGATGTATACTGGGTGTCCTGGTTCTACAAGCTCATTTTCTAGTGCCCGGTGTTGAATGGTGTGTGAGGATACACCAAAAATGCCTGCAAGACGTGTGGGTCCAGCAAATTGCAAGGCTGTCTCTAGTACATCAGGGTTGATTTCAATATGAGGGTGTCCATGAGATTGGTTCTGAATGGTAGTAACAGCTTCTATAGGTGGAGCATCAGGGTAATCTGCTGATCGGCCCTTTGCTTCGTCAAGATCAGCTACCATTAAATCCAGACTGGACTCCATAGTAGCCAATGTGACTTCTGGTACAAGCGCACAATGCTGAAATAACTATTAGATATGTGGGAAGCTGATATTGGGGTGACTTACCTGCGTTATATCAGCTCTCAGCTGTTGGCACGCTTGAACATGTAGCTGAAGGTGAGCAGCATCACCCAGCTGAGTAAGAAGGGCAACATGGACATCATCTTTCAATTGGTTGAAAGAACAGATAATGTTCTGTAATGGGAGAGGGAGGTGAGTGAGGTCAATGCTGTCGTCACTCATGAGAATAGCAAGGTCAGAGATAGAGGCCACTTTTCAGACCTTAGGATTGGAACTTGGTGGGCGCTAAGATAGGCTGCACAACCAGTATAGCAATCAGCTAACTCAATATTCAGTAATGTGAAACTCATGGGACTTCCCTATATGGGAGACATAGTTATAAAATTCATGCTGCAAAATTTACAATCAGCTGTGCCAGTCCAATGGTCTGTACAAGCAAGATGTGCATAACCCAGCCCTCCTAAACCTGATATGGGCGAGTCTGGCACCTGAGAGTTGGAAAAAGAGGTGAAACGAATGCCAGATTGAGAGACGTACAGACTTTACTTGTGCAGAAACAATACTTAATAAATTGTCAGTATATGCAAGGTGAGGGACATGTGAGACATACCTTTGACAATTGGAAATGAGAAAGACCAGCCAGGAGCGAAGTAGCACGCTGCATAGAAACTTTCTTGACCAATGATAGCTGTGTCAGGATGCCCTCTGCTACAGCAAGATTTGGCAGATTCTCATCATCACCTCCTATACAATGTGTGTCCCATCTGGCAAGAAAGAAACCAAGGTAACAGAGGAAGTGTGCCCCAGCAAGGGCTTGCTCACTGGCTGCCCTGTTGCCGCATCACACATTGCACAATAGAATCATTCGATCCAGTCGCAATGTGAGTCCCATTTGGCGAGAACAAGACTGAGTTAATGTAATCAGTTTGTCCACTGATCACAATCTAAACAGCTGTTGAGCTGATATCATGTCCAGATGCCACACAAAGAGAAAACCATGCCGAAAACATTTTGGATGGTGCAGAGTTGATGGGCAAGAACAGCATTGCTGATATATAGTGTGGTGTGCTGTGCCAAAAAAACACTTCACTGTGTGATTGGTTCGTCAGGAAATTGCAGAAGGATGCATGAAGGGGCCGGATGGGGGTATGACTGTCTCATTGTTAGTTCGAGTAGAGCCTCAGCCGACATCAGATGCACACTTGAATAGGACGAAGGCCTCGAGCACTTGAGTCTAGACAAGACTTGTGTGACCACTCTATGACACTGTGCAAACATACCTTTTCTCTGAAGGAGGTTCACTACAACACATCTGCCTCCACCAGTAAGAATGAATATGACCTTCTAGTAATAGTCATTGAAAGCTGTAGACAGACATGATATCGCTTATCAAACAAAGTATTTGTAAAGAACAGAAGGTACACTCACTGTCAATCTGACTGTGACCTTCTGCCAGGCAGGAATTGAGCCAACTGAAATGCTGAATACTAGATCAAGGTTGGGTCAGAATTCATCCATGATCGTCATGATGCACTCACCACACATTCTACTAATCCCGTGGACTTTCCAGCATCCATTGCAACATGAAAAGCTTCTGCAGTTGGATGTAGTGCAGCACCAGAATCACTACCGGCAATCATTTCTTCATAGGCCATCTCTAGCTGAAAGATGAGGCCAGTGATGACTGACATGTGCTTTGAGATGAAGAGATATAGGAACTAAACCAACCTGACTGACTGACTGACCTCTACTGGAACTGTTCCAGTGGAGGCACTGGCCTATCAATATGCTTAAAGAAACCCTTTACTAACCCAAACCTATATAGAAAATAGTGCTATAATAGGTGGTGATGAGGTACTTTGGAGCAGGAGGAAGTTGATAGCCGGTACAATGTAGAACAGGAGAAATAGGGGTGGTTGTTGGTGGATTCATTCAGAAGGGCATACAGTCATTATGCGGGTTAGAAAACAATGTGCACTGTGGATGTCTGGTCAGAAAGTTCTGGGTTATCTGTTATTACATTAATGCAATAACAGATAGCCTGGAACTTTCTGACCAGATGCCCTCAGATATGTTTCTTGGACTCTGGCACAGAGTCTGAGCAGACTTAACACATACCGTCCATTTTCTGTATGTCCTCCATGCAGGGAGCAAATGCCAAGGGCAAGCAAGGTTTTGGCCCTTCCCAAGTTTAAAAATGTTTGCCACCAATGTATGCCCTGTCTTACAGAAACCTCACTGGCAAGGGTGGTGATGCTCTCAGAAGAGTCATTGACATTCATCTGCATCATTGCTCCATTCTCTCCTGCAGAGGGGTTGACCAAATCATGACATTGGTTGGTTGTGGTGACACATAAGACATGTGCTAGAGTACAGTAATTAAAAACCATGTGACATAAATGCTGACAGAGACGTTGTCTCCTGTTGTATGAGTTGTATGACTGTTGTTTAAGGCCAGAGTACTGATGGCACAAAAAACGCAGGGTGACAGGAGGGTGGGAAGATCTTGTACTGTGAGTGTCACAAGTGTTGTTTTTGTGTTCTAGCTCAGCTAAAAATGGAGGGCTGCATTCATGTATTTCTTTCCTGTACTCAAATATCATGTTAGTGGGGCAGATGCACAAGTCCATCCACTCCTCACCGCACGAAGGAGCTGGTCCTTTCTTTTGCTAATGAATTGTATTGGTGGCTCATGGGACTCATGCCACTTGTCTGGCAATTCTGCATTTTCATCATGTGTGATGTGGACCTCCTGCCCTCCATCTCTGAGCCTCTTGAGAGCTGCATCCATCTCTTTCTTGAACATAACTGAGAGGTCAAGTCCCTTGGACATCCATGCATCATCTGCCTGACCAAGCATCATTGAGATGTCGTTCACATTTACGCCCCAGCCCATTTCTGAGGCCATTGCAAGTTAGCGCAGATGCACACATCCGCATCAGGTACTCATACCGAATATCTTTTTGTTTTCTGGGTGCAATGGATCAGCCTCTAAATACATGTCCACATCATCAGGCAACTCATCAAACTCCACAAATAGCCAATCTCAGTGATCGCGAATGAGGAACTCATCGAGTGATTTAATCCGCTCATCATTCACACCATTCGCCATGCACTCCTCCAACACAATTCTTCTGGCAACCATGGCTTGAAGGAAATGTGCACCAGCATTCTTGCGAGAGGTGTCAATCAGGACCGCCCTCTCTTGTTGCACCTTCATTTTCTTCTGCTTTTGATGCTTCTTTGACTCACCATCCCAACATTTCCACACTGCGAGCCAGTACTCTACACAGTAGCAAAGATACACCCAGGACGACCAATATCTGGCGGGGAGGAGCACATAGCTGAGAATCCACTGGTCCTTCATAGCAGGAACCCACAAAAACTCAAGTTGACCGGCATCCCCTGCACCATAGCTTATCAGTTCCAGAACACTGTAATGAATTCTGTGGGGTGCACACGCATCCCATTGGTCCATAGAGAGTTTGGCCTTGGTGACAGGGATGCAGAAATCACAGATGGGTTGAGGAAGTGCCCCACTGATGGCAGCATGCTTTGCTGCAGATTTTGCTGCAGTCATCACACAATATTGTTTGTGAATGGGTTTGAAGTGAGGTTGAAGCACCATGCCCCCATATCGCTGGCAACCTATTTTCTTGATGCAAGGCATTCAGTGAGTATCAGCAGGACAAGGGCAAGTGTGATGATGAATCACAAAGATGACATAGCAACATTTACTAACTCTACTGCCAATGGCCAATCTGAAAGTACAGTATTCCATGGTCACTTGCATCATTGCATAATAACAATCAAATCACATTATTCTTGCTGATATGTTTTCATGGCAATAGAGCTATGTATGACTGATGTAATATCTCAAATCTGCCAGCAGGAAATGTCACAATGTTGCAATTTATAGCTGACAACTCACCTTCTTACACACATAGCACCTTTGAATGATTTGCAGTACAAACAGACTTCATATATCAACGAGGACTACCTTTGCTGACATCTGACATGTGTTATTGGCAAAGATTGCGGCATTCTCAAGGTCCGAGTTCCTCTTCTCAAAGACAATACCAACAGAGACCGACAGTCATAGTGAGACTCAGTGAGCAAATCAAAGGCTACTCACTGCTCCAGGCTCATGGTTGTGTTACAATAGTGGTTACCCCCTATCTCTTTTTCCACACTCATGTGTATTACGTCGTGACCGCACCAGGATGTGCCATCATTAGACTAACGGTCGTCTATATCTGTATTACAGCACGACCGCCACGTGCCGTCGCTAGCTGACTCATCTCTTATCTCTGACTCGTCTTGATGACGTCATTTCTCTTATCTCTGACTCGTCTTGATGACGTATACGTACCGGCCCTAAAGCACGCCTTACCTATATAAGCAGGGCTTGTACTTAGATAGTCCTCACTTTAATCTACTAGGTTTTACCCAGAACATCCTTCGCTTAAGACCCCCAATCTTAAGTGTCTGATATCGATATTCAAGTCGGAGACACTCTCTCTGATTTGTCTTAAGAAGCCTTACATTTGTGAGGTTACGATCCGACTCTAGACGTCACTCTTATCGAGTGTCTACTGTCGCGCCTATCCTAGTCAACCTACGGTTCACCGTGACAAAAGATTAAAGTCTCCACCACCGACCCTCTCATCAAGGAGGTTATACAGAACCCAGGAAGAACTCAGCGAGAGAACGAATAACGTTCCCCTGAACAGAAGACATTACTCGACCAGACGCTCAGAATGTCCACCGTTGCCAACACCCCAGAATTGAAAGCCGGAGCTCCATCCACTTACGATGGGAGCCCTCAGCAGGCACTACGTTGGTTGTACGCAATAAAAGCGTACTTCGCGCTTAACGCTACAATCTACAACACCGATGAGAAGAAGGTTATTACCGCTCTCACATACATGACAGAAGACAGTGCTATGGGTTGGGCACTTACCTTCTACACAGAAGTCGACAACTCTGCCTCTAAATCTTATGGGACCTTTGCGAATTTTGAAACCAAATTCAAAGAAGCCTTCGTACCTGCCGACGCTGTCGGTACCGCCATGAACAAACTTAGGACGTTGAAACAGACGGGCGATATTACATCTTACATTGCCAGCTTCAAGACCCTCGCCGCACAAGCCGGTGTTAAGCAAGATGCCGTCCTAATCATGTTTCTCAATGACGGATTGAAGAAGGGAATCGTTAACTCCGTCTACCAGATGGAAACCATCCCTACAGACTTCGACAAGTACATCGCCGCAGTCGTCAGGCTTGACAGCAACTACCAGAGGGGTGTCGCATTCAGATCCAACCATCGGATCACCACCAAACCCTCTGGGCAGCGCTATGTACCCAGACCTTCCATTGACCGACACGATCCAAACGCCATGGAAGTAGACCGGCTTACTGAAGTCGAAAGAAGTGACCATATGAAGAAAGGACTATGCTTCACGTGTCATCAGAAAGGCCATCTCACTAGAGCATGCCCGCAGAAGAAGAAGATCCCAGTTCGAAGAGAAGAGATGAACGACAGCGACTCAGACAATGAAGATACAACGGTCCGTCGCCTCGCCGAGGATTTTTAGTATGGAAGACTGGATCGACGTCAGTATCTTCCGATGTAACCATCAGACTTGTACAAAGTATTGGAATAAGAAAGGAACTTCGCGTTCCCATTTCCCTCATCTCCAAAACCCGTCTGAAAACCGTCGAAACAACAGCCGTTGTAGACTCCGGCGCTGCCGGAACCTTTATCTCCGAAGAGTTCGTCAAAACTCACAGGATTCGAACGCATAAACTCTCGAAACCATTCCGAGTCACTACTGCGGATGGAAGTTATGCGGCAGGAGGCGCTATTACCAGATATTGCGTCCTCATCGTCAAAATAGACAATCGATCTATGATCGGAAAGTTTAACATCACACGGCTTAGCCGACGTGATCAGATTTTATTGGGAATCCCCTGGCTATGCGCTATGGACCCGGTAATCCGATGGAAAGCAGAAACATTGGAACTTTCTAGAACTGAGAAAAGCGACCAAATCGAAGAAGAAGTCGACAGAGAACGAAAGAAGAATAGTTTGCCTCCCCTCTTCCGTAAAGAGGTAAAAGGAAGGGAACCGATCCCAGTTGTAGTGCTGCCTAAGGCGCCTCCTAGGAAGACGGCTGAAGAAGTACCGCGCGCTACAATTGAAGAAATAATCGATGAAGAAGCAGTCCCATCAGCGCTGCCTGATCTGGACCCCATACCTGATGACGAAGACGACTCCTTTGACACCAAGGACGACGTATGGATGACCAGCTATGCACCACCCGTGCGAGAAGTCTCCACTTACCATCTAGAAGATGATGAGTTTTTAGTCGAGTACCCCACCAACGCCTCCAAGCTTCGGGTAATCACCAACGTCTCGCTAGACACCCCATTGACAAAAGATGGGACTAGTACTTCGGAACAACAGCAACCCAAGATCACACCTCTACCCCAACCCGCCGAATATATCAAGACTAGTAACAAAGCCCAGCAATTCACACTGGCTGTTGGACTCGAACAGAAGAAGAAGTCATTCGAAGAACTTGTCCCCCCTTACCTTCACGACTTCGCCGATATCTTTGCAAAAGATGGCTTGAATCAGCTACCACCGGAACGACCTGGAATAGATCACCGAATAGACACCAAGCCCGGGTTTATTCCAAAAACGTCCAAAGTATATCCGTTATCTGAGAAGGAATGGGTGGCAGTCAAGTCATTCATTGACGAAAACGTTCAGAAGGGATTTATCTCCGAATCAAAGTCGCCACAGGCTAGCGGATTCTTTTTCGTAGGGAAGAAGAGTGGAGATCTTCGTCCTTGCCAAGACTACCGGTATATCAACGAATGGACCGTCAAGAACGCTTACCCACTCCCATTACCACTTTCCCTGGTCGCCCGGTTACATGGTGCCAAATACTTTACGAAGATGGACGTTCGGTCCGGATACAACAATATCCGTATTCATCCAGATGACCGATGGAAAGCTGCTTTTACTACGGAATACGGGCTCTTTGAGCCAAATGTTATGTTCTTCAGACTTTGCAATTCCCCGGCTACCTTCCAGGTGTACATGAATAAGACGTTCCAGCAGGAGATTAACGAAGGATGGCTCGTTATATATATGGACGACATCCTGATATTTTCCAACGACCTCACTTCTCATCATGAACGAACCCGGCGCGTCCTTGAAAGAATTCGGCAAGAAAGACTTTTCCTTAAACCGGAAAAATGTACCTTCGATGCTCAAGAAGTGGAGTACCTTGGGATGATTATCCGCCCTGGATGCGTAGCAATGGACGACGCTAAAACCACTGGTATTCGGGAATGGCCTACACCTACCACCGTAAAAGAAGTTCGGTCGTTCTTAGGCTTCTGCAATTTCTACTGGAACTTCATTTCCCACTATTCCGACATCGCTAGACCGTTGATTGATCTCACCAAGAAAGATGTCAAGTTCCTTTGGACGGAACAATGTATATCCGCCTTTGCCGAACTAAAGGAATGCTTTATGAAGCACCCAGTCCTCCGGAACCCAGATCCCTCTAGACAGTTCGCTGTTGCCACGGATGCATCGCTTGTCGCTACTGGGGCGGTTCTGCTCCAAACCAATGATAATGGCGTCTATCACCCGTGTGCATACTTATCCCAGACATTGAACCCTGCAGAACGAAACTATCAAATCTTTGATCGCGAACTCCTTGCGGTTATTCGTGCGTTGACTGAATGGCGTCATTATTTGGAAGGGAACCCTCACCCCATCATCGTATTCACCGACCACAAGAACCTTCTATATTTCAGAACCGCACAGAAATTAACCCGTCGACAAGCCCGATGGCAGTTAATCTTGTCATGTTATGATATTGAACTCCATCACGTCGCCGGAACAAAGCTTGTCGCTCCTGATGCCCTTTCACGTCGCCCTGATCATGGGACAGATTCCCCCGATGATAATGCCAATGAAACACTCTTACCAAACTCCATGTTCATTCGCCTCCTCGATACTGAACTCATGACCACACTCGCAAATCCTGACCCCTCTGACCCCGACCCCATTTTCTCTGCTGCTTCCGATGCGTTGGATGGTCTATCACTTCCCCCCATGAAATCCGCCCTCTCAGACTGGAAAATCAAAGACGATATCCTTTATTACAAAGATCGCGCCTACGTCCGCCCTGCCGGGCGGCGCCTTATATTGGAACAGTGTCATGACCATCCCACTGCCGGCCACCCTGGCCGTTTCAAAACAGAAGAATTGGTTAAACGAGATTTCTGGTGGCCCGCTATGGGCACCTATGTTCGCAAGTACGTTGAGGGGTGTGCCCTCTGTCAGCAAATGAAATCTGACACCCATCCGACGACCCCCCCCCCTTGTCCCCATCCCCTCCGTTGCCGCAGCCCCATTCTCTCAGGTCTCGGTTGATCTTATCACCGACCTTCCCCCCTGTGCAGGTTTTGATTCAGTCATGGTCGTGGTCAACCATGGGCTTACGAAGGGGGTAATTCTTATCCCATGCACCAAAACCATAACTTCCGAAGGAATCGCCAGCAAATTCTTCAAATACGTCTATCGGCGATTCGGCCTGCACGAAAAAATTATCTCAGATCGTGGTCCACAATTCGTATCCAAGTTCTCTCGAGCTCTTGCTAAGCTTCTGAAATACGACATAGCAGCGTCAACAGCCTATCACCCCCAGACCGACGGACAGACTGAACGACTCAACCAGGAACTGGAAACATATCTTCGAATATATTGTCGGAATCATCCCGAAAACTGGGTAGAACATCTCCCTATGGCAGAATTCGTTCACAATCATCGAAAACACGACTCTCGCAATGCGTCCCCTTTTTTCCTTATGATGGGATACGAACCAAGGGCCCTTCCACATACCTTATCCGATTCCACGGTCCCCGCAGCAGCAGACAGACTCCGTTCACTCCAGAAGTCTAGGGAAGAAGCACTCTCTTGCCACGCTCTTGCAATGCAGCGTATGGCAGAAAGAACTCACGGACAGAAGTACCACCCATGGAAGATTGGAGATAAAGTATGGTTATCCGGAAAGAACCTGATCACGCAGTTACCTTCACGAAAGCTTGCTCCTAAACGATACGGTCCATTCCCAATCACCGCCGTCCTGTCTCCCATCACATTCACACTCCGACTACCGCCTCAGTGGAAAGTTCACCCCACGTTCCATGCTTCCGAACTATCGTCCTATCATGAGACAGAAGTACACGGACCGAACTACCACGACCCACCCCCTGATGTCATCGATAATGAAGAGGAATATGAAATTGATGCGATCTTATCGCATAAAGGAACGGGTAAACGAAGACGCTATCTCTTATCGTGGAAAGGGTATTCATCCGCCAGTAACGAGTGGGTTCCTGAGGAGAATCTCAGGAACGCTTCCGACATCCTTGTAGCCTATAAGAAGGCCCATGGACTGTAAACTCCCTAACAATGTCCCACATCGAACGACTACGCCTTTGCATCCTTCGTATCGAAGAACTTACTGCTGCCATGAACACTGTCGCCGAAGGAAACACCCATCCCCTAACGCTCCTAGATTACCAGACCGCCACCGCCGCCAACCTCGCACAGCACGCTTCTCCCTCTGAAACATCACCGCCTACTTCGGACTCCACCCTCACTGACTACTTCTCTGTCATTGATCAAGTCGAAACCAGTGCCCTGTTCGAATCCACCATCACCTCACAGCAATACGCTATTGAGATAGACCGTCTCCTTGGAGAGAGAGGAGCGATTTCCAGCGGTCTGATAATTAGGATTATCAGAGATGCCAGCCTCATTGATCGCACCGCCACACTCCTTGATGATGAGCGTCATCAGACTATCTTCCGTCATCTTCACATCCGCATTCGCAACACCGCAATCCGACTCTTACCGGAAGAAACAAGAGACGCTATCAGAGAGGCCATCCACATCGTCACTGAGCGGATCGCCCTCAACCCTATCGCACGACCACCTTCCCCCCACGTCACTATCCCTGTACCTCCACCAACTCATGACGCAGCTACCGTGGAGCATCAGGATGATCTTATCCCTCCTATTGCCGTACTTGACGTACCAACTTCTCCTTCTCCTGACCCAATCATACGCACCACACAATGGCTCCCACTCAAACGAAGATCCTCCCGCCTCGCCGCCAAACGAACCGCCTCCGTCTCCCCCACTAAAGCACCACTCAAACGGTCACGGTCACCTTCCCCCCCGAACCAGTCTTCATCCGTCACAGTTGTGAAAACATTGCCGGTCGATAACGTCGTATGTCGTAACTGCCACGTC
The DNA here is from genome assembly GCF_016647635.1 of Suillus subaureus. Classification (NCBI taxonomy): domain Eukaryota; kingdom Fungi; phylum Basidiomycota; class Agaricomycetes; order Boletales; family Suillaceae; genus Suillus; species Suillus subaureus. The sequence goes on from NW_024538666.1 coordinate 24,866, forward strand.
ACTGGCCACCGTCATAAGAACTGCCCAGCGTACTACTGCAGAGTCTGCAAAGAATATGCACCGGGTCATCTGTCGGTCTTTTGTAAAGAGTTGAAGGGAGAAGCGGTTATTCCCTTGGTATGGACTGACGTCAGTTTCTACGACGCACTCGCTCGCTGGGAGATTGAGCAAGACGCCATCGCTCACGCTGAGCACCTGGCGCAACCTACCACCATCACAGAAGAACAAGACGACCTTCTTGATTCCAACTACGATGCGGATCCCATCTACTGGGCTAACCAGGATGTGTGAAGTCGGCGACTTCATCGCTAAATGAGGGGTAATGTTACAATAGTGGTTACCCCCTATCTCTTTTTCCACACTCATGTGTATTACGTCGTGACCGCACCAGGATGTGCCATCATTAGACTAACGGTCGTCTATATCTGTATTACAGCACGACCGCCACGTGCCGTCGCTAGCTGACTCATCTCTTATCTCTGACTCATCTTGATGACGTCATTTCTCTTATCTCTGACTCGTCTTGATGACGTATACGTACCGGCCCTAAAGCACGCCTTACCTATATAAGCAGGGCTTGTACTTAGATAGTCCTCACTTTAATCTACTAGGTTTTACCCAGAACATCCTTCGCTTAAGACCCCCAATCTTAAGTGTCTGATATCGATATTCAAGTCGGAGACACTCTCTCTGATTTGTCTTAAGAAGCCTTACATTTGTGAGGTTACGATCCGACTCTAGACGTCACTCTTATCGAGTGTCTACTGTCGCGCCTATCCTAGTCGACCTACGGTTCACCGTGACAGGTTGTCATATTGTACTAGAAAGACAAGTGAATGTTTGTATCGAGCAGGGGTTGCAGCGGGGTCAAATGACATGGTGGGCGGATGAGAAGATGCACATGGTTCAACTGCACTAACTGGGAATAAACATTATCTGTAGAGCACAACTATGGACTTACATGCAAAAATCACACATAAACATGCAATGCATGCAATATGTGCAAAGTTTGCAAACTAGGCGATCAAAGTCTAATATGCTTGCATTTTTTCACCTTTCCAAAGGTTCTTTGTGTCTTGCACAAAATCTGAGTTTTGCCATCCCGAATTTCTTAGATTTGTATCCACCTCAATTTGTACTCTAATGCATATCTTCATGGATCAACCTTTAAATTGTCGGGTTTCACTGAGCATGAGCATTCCAATTGGACTGTCAACCATAAACAATTTCCATAATGGCCTGCACATGCAACAATGATCAATGGCTGCCGTGGACTGACTCTCCAACGCACTATGCTCAACTTTCATACAGATGCATTCACACACAGTCAACTGTACACAGCACTGTCTACGGTGTGAAATTGTTGCAATGTTTGCACATTGTTTTCACACAGGAGTGAAGAAAGAGAGATGGGGAAAGTAGTTTCTTTTCATTACTGCTGTAAATGAATCTGACAGGATAACAATATAAAATATGACTGAGCCATGCACAGGCAAGCAGAAATGAGAAAAAAAATTACAGTAGCTGGTGTGTAGTGAAGCAATACCCAAGTTGCACTTACAGCTAAAATTGTTGAGGTGCAGGTGGGATTTGTCACAGCACTTGATGAGGCAGTGATGCAGCATAGATGAGGTTTGACATGGCATGGCAAGTGGGCTATCATGCACCATAGGTAAGTGTGGAGGTTTACATTAATACGGAGGCTGCAAAGATGTTGGGGAGAACCTATCATCGTATAGAGTACAGAGGGCGGATCAGACTTGACATGGTGGGGGTCGCTGTAATGGAACACACCAAAGGGAAGTACTAGTGCAAGATCCTGTAAGGATGATGTATTAAGTCTGATACTCACCACATGGCCATGTTATATTAACAATGCTTGTTATCCTGTTTGTAATGCATTGGACTAGGACACTCTGCAATTAAAGTGTGGTTCTATCAAGTTTGGGTGCCAAACATCCTTCATTGTGGATGACAGTCTATAGATAGTGATCTATGAAGCATACAGTTAATAGCCTTTTTCACGCCTTGCTGATGGTATGCCCCCTGCCCTTCCTGATCATTTGCTTGCAGTACAAATAAGATTTGCATTGACATTTGCCAACTTCTGCCTGCAGTAGTAGATTGGTCAGTTTATCAGACAAATTATACAATTTACAGAATGTGTTCATGGGTGTGGTGAGCACCTCCTTCTTTCATGCTGTATCAGCACACTTCCTGCAGGGCCTCAGGAACATTATGTTCTGGGTGAAAATATCATTAGATCATGTTTTGATAGAAATATATACATAAAATACTAGCTTATTGAGGGCTGGGGATGGAGTCAGATGGGGAGAATAGAGCCAAGAGAGATGAGGGAGGAGAAATCTGGGGTGAGTAAATAAGGTCAGTGAATTAAGGGCCACAGAAAGAATGTGTTCCACCCCTGCCACAAATTATGAGACATGATGTCCCCCTGTTGACTCTGACCATGTGTTCCCTCTTTCTCACAGACAATAGCCCCACTCAATTCTTATTTTATTCTGCCATTTTATTTCTCCAATTTATGAGCCATCACCAAACTGTCACTTGTACAGAGTCCGAGAAATAAACTGGAATAAACTGCGCTCAAGTATCCAAAAATAACACCACGTCGGAGGTTCAACTTACCAACACCGTGGGCATATCTGGCACTGGACGTCATCGTCACATACTGCGGATGCATCTGGGATGTGTTGTGCGCTGCCAGATTTCCAAACTGCAGTTGTGGCATACCATACTCAAATGGCAGAGATGGCGCAGGCTGCATGGTATCGCGCAGGCAAGATTTTTGAGGTGTTTGACTAGCTTGCCATTCTTCCGCATCATTAGGAGTGACGCAGTGGTTGTAGGTGTTGTGGTCAGGAAAAATCCAGTTTGGTGTGTCCATTGTGCACACTCATTCACGCTGCCAGTGAGATCAACTGACTTACACAAAATGTTTTGGTACTTCAAGCCACTCGGCATATTACAAGCTCAGCGATGCCTGTGTCAAATAAACTGGAAGAATAAACTGAGGCACTCAATTCTACATTATTTTATTTCCCATGTGATCAAGATTTATATTACAAGCCACAAAATAAAATGGCAGAATAAAATAAGAATTGAGTGGGGCTAATGTTCCTGTGTTCCCACTTTCCCACAGATTGGGACACATAATGTTCCTGTGTTCCCTCTTTCCCACACAGTATGACACATAATGTTCCTCTGTTCCCACTAACCCTGTGTTCCCTCATGCCTTGCCTAACCAAATAAAGACATGGTGTTCCCTCTTTTCCCACAGAATATTGGTCTTCATGTTCCTCTGTTCCCTTTACTAACCAAATTAAGGTGTTCCCTCAAGGAACATCTATGGGACCATAGATGCTTGACTCCAATAGATACCATTTCACACATCACGATGGGGAAGAACAAAAGCGACATTCGTGCTAAAAACATTGTTATATTCAGGGCAATGGGCGCCGGAAAGAGTTCCCTCATAAACCTCATCGCAGACCAAAACATCACTAAAACTGGCTCCAAGCTCAAACGCTGCACCCTTACATGGACCAAATATGAGTTACCCAAGCTCTTTGATGATGAGATGCAATGCAATATCTTCGACACGGTGAGGATCGATAACCCAGAAATTGAGCCAGATGAATACTACCGATCCATCAAGAATGCCAGCCGCCTCCTCCGTAAGCTTGATGAATACGGCGGCACTAGTTTGTTGGTATATTGCATTCAAAAATGCCGGGACACTGGCGCATTGCAGAGCAACTACCAGTTATTCCGCGAGGTGTTATATCAGCGGCGAGCCCCCATAGTCATGGTAGTGACATGTCTTGAGGAAGAGGCCGTCATAGAAGAATGGTGGGCGGGGAACCGTACATCGTTAGAGGCATCCCAGATCATTGTGGAGGGACATGCATGCGCAACGACCCTGAAGGCTGAAGACGAGAAGTACAGGAAATCGAGGGAAGCTGTGCGTGTTACGCCAGTGTTTGCGGGATGGTAGCAGGGGGGGACAGTCAGTACATTCATGTGACTATTAATGTGGCCTGATCCGGAGGACAGTAAGTTGCAGAATAAATTACGGAAGGACCTCGAGGATCAATGTGGCATGAAGAAAGAGTGGGCTGTTGTGTCAAGCTGTATCACATACTATATATGCAGTAGCTTCAGTGCATACCAGGCTGGCCTTCGAGTTGTAGATAAGTATAGTATCAGGGCGGCTTGCCTCTAATAAACTCGAGGTTAACATTATGTACGTCAATTGTGAGTGTCCGTGGATCGTCCAAAAACTGAAAGGTGGCATTGACTGTTGTCTCTGTAGTGCGATACTCATGAGTATCAAACGTATTTCTTGTATTTCTAGCTCAAATCTCTTTCAATGTCTCAGGCATTTGATTACTGCATCACTTTTTCCGAAGAGGTCGGGGAAATATCTGTCTGTTCGCGAGTGTTGTTCTGATCACTCCCCACAGGTGCAATGGACCTGGTCCAAATCATGGGACGTAACTTGTATCATTTTCATCATTTCTCGATATTTGGCTTTCGCGGGTGCTGGAATGACTGCATATGGCGAGTGACCCACTCCGATTCTCTTTATTTTGCATGTTAGCACGCCAAGTCGCTCGCTCAGGCGACCAGGGTTTTCACCAGTCTAGCATTATTGCCACTCGCTTCAACTTTGGACCTCCCAGCAGATCGAGTTCATCTTTTGGACGGAGAGAAAGAAGGCTACACAAGCTACGATCAGCTTGTCTCTTCCATTCACAGGAACGACATTCCACGGCTGCCAGTCCGCCATGCTACTAAGGGCACTCCGGCCTACCTGGTCTATTCCAGTGGGACAAGTGGCCTTCCCAAAGGCATGTATTTCTTTTCTGGCATTCACTTCTGATATTGCAGAATTGCGGACGCACCGTCTCTGCAACATTGTCACCCTGACCTCATTGTACAGCCATCATGATATCGCACGGAAATATCACCTCTGCTACCCTCGGAGTGATGATACAGACTATGGAAATAGGTAAAATTCTAGCAGTACATCTATGCGACACTATTTACTTGCTCTCGCCGAACCTTTCACTAGCCACCGATATGGGACACCCCAGATGGGCTTCAAGTATCCTTCAATGTTCTTCCGATCTACCACTCTTTCGGCCTTTACCAGACCAGTTTCTTCAACTTCCTCAAACCTTCGACGATTGTCATACTCCTGAAGTGGAACATCGATGCATTCTTCGAGTGTGTCCCGAAGTAAGTGCATAGCGAGTACATTGAGTACCACTGTTGCTCATACTTGACTGGCGACATAGGTACCACAGACTGTATCGTATAACCCCCGCGGTTCCAACCTGAAAGTGGTCACTGAGTAAACTGGCCTAAACGGGTTCCCTTTCAGCTCTATGATCTACTTCGAATAACAGTAGCTCTCCTTGTGGTACATCGTTCACGTTTAAATTGCTCATTTCCAGCAAGGGTGGTTCTCGTTTTTCATTCACTCAATCTCTAATAGAGAGGAGACGGACCCGGGTAAAACTCGGTGCATTTATTCCTGATTGCCGTAGTGCCAAGTGCACTAGTACAAAGAAAATGGCAAGCATATTATTCATTTGGATGGCTACAGCTAAAAGACAGTCGAATAAGACCCGCCATCTAGGAACTGCATTTCCTTTCGTATTCACGCTGATCAAGCTCTTGTGCGGGAAGGAAAAACGCGACGAAGTCGTAGGACCTATGATCCTCCCTTCCGGCACAGTGACTGGGTATCCGCTCTGAGTGGACTCCCGAATCCAACGGGCCAAGCGCGGTAGCGTAGCTTTCTATTCTGGAGTTAACAGGTACCTCTACGAAGTCATCCTATGAGCTGGCATATAAGGATTGGGTCCTAGTTCGACTACCATCAGAGTTTGTTAGGTTTATGAGTTGTCGAAGGTTGTCGAAGACTTTGAAGTACCGACGCGTAAGTTACGTAGTCGCTTGAGAGTGTTGAAGAGGCGATTATGGCGCATTTCTTGCGATTTTTTCTGCTTGTCGCATGCAAGCTCTCTTGCACGCTGTGCGGCGAATTCATGGACTTTCCTGTGGAATAAAAGTTGTCCAGGGTGACTTGCATCTGACTCGGATAACGTATGGGCCCAATTTTATCGAATCATACCGAAATCGCGTTTTGGTCAAAAGGCCCTTAACCGCCATTTCTCGATATACCACATCTACAACTATGAACTCTCTAGAATCTGTAGCCCAGTCCCTTGCTGGGCTGTCAATCACCCCATCAGCCAGCGTCACGCATGCTGAAACAAATTCCCCAGCATCTTGGCGAGAAACGCTACTTGCGACCTCATCTGCGCCTAAATCATCCTAGCTGATCAAAACGCTCGTCGACAAGCCGAAGACTGCAAAAACTGCGATTCCGGTCCCTGTTGTCGTGATTGCCCGTGAAGAGACCGAGACGAGCTCATCAGCGCTCGGTAAGAAGCTCAACCTGAAGGAGCTGAGGTTGGCATCTGAGGATCTGCTTGCTGAATTTTTCGCGCTCGATAAGGACTCTTGTATGTTATTTCTTATGACGTGGTGTAACTAATCTGATTTACATGGACGATTAGTGTCGCTACTTTCATTGACTAGCGAGACGTTCCCAAAAGTTGTTACCGTGATTGATGCATCGATCACGTCCTCCTCATCAACATTTGCGTTACACGCACTATCCTCCAGTGCAACCGTCTTTCTTTCTGGACAGGATATCCTGTCTTACCTCCGAAAACTTGGGACTGAGGACTTGAAAGTCCAAGAAATCGACTTTACTTCCCTCAAGTCTGATGTCGGTTGCGGCTCCTTCAAAACCTGTTGCAAAAGAGAAAGAGGTCGCGAAAATCGATGGCGCCGTTCAGATCGCCATCGGTGTCAAGAAGGAAGTCGATTTCTCTGCGTGGTATCAGAGCGTGGGTTCCTTTGTCTGATTGCCCCGATCTAGGACTTATTTGTGTGTTTTAGGTCTTAATAAAAGCAGAAATGCTCGAGTACTACAGTGTTAGTGGGTGCTATATCTTGAGGCCGTGGTCGTACATTATCTGGGAGGAGATCCAAGGTATGAGATCTAGTTCTCGACTGATTCCGAATACTAAGGCGTGTTATAGACTGGTTCAACAAGGCAATGAGCGTTCAGAATGTATACTTCCCTATGCTTGTGTCACAAAAGGTGCTCGAACGCGAGAAGGACCACATTGAGGGTTTCTCTCCGGAAGTTGCATGGGTTACAAGAGCGTGAGTGCATAAAGGAGCGAATGAACTCTAATAATTTAATGATGTGACAGTGGGAGCTCTGACCTTGAGGAGCCGGTAGCCATTCGTCCGACATCTGAGACTGTCATGTATCCTTGTAAGGCAATTTCCATCATCATAGAGAGGGCTACTTATTCATTGCTCGCAGACTATGCCAAATGGATCAAGAGTCATCGAGATTTGCCACTGAAATTGAACCAATGGAACAACGTCGTCCAATGGGAGTTTAAACATCCGCGTTAGTCCCTGTGCTCTACCACTGTCCGTTGATTGTTTATCATTTTATTCAGAACCGTTCCTCCGTACTCGGCAGTTCCTGTGGCAAGAGGGCCATACTGCTCACCTTACCAAGGCCGAGGCTGATAAGGAAGTTCGGGAGATCCTCGACTTGTACTGCCGCGTGTATGAGGAACTCCTTGCTGTTCCTGTCATTCCTGGTATCAAATCCAAGAAGGAGAAGTTCGCTGGTGCCCTCTATACTACCACGATTGAAGGCTTTGTTCCTCCCTCGGGCCGTGGTATTCAGGCTGCTACCTCGCACTGCTTGGGCCAGAACTTTTCACGCCCGGAAATGTTTAACATCATGGTCGAGGACTCGAATGATCCTTCTGGCCAAGGCAAGACCTTTGCATGGTAAAACTCGTGGGGATTGTCGACCTGGACAATTGGTGTGATGACTATGGTGCATGGTGATAACCAAGGCTTGGTCCTTCCTCCGCGAGTTGCATCTATCCAGGCTGTCGTAGTTCTGTGTGGTGTCCAGCAAAGACGAGCGATGAAGACAGAGCTAAGATTAACAATCCCTGCGATGATCTCGCAAAATCTCTGATAGATGGGGGTGTCCGGGCGAGAGCAGATCTTAGGGAGGGTTACGCCCCCGGATACAAATTCAACGACTGGGAACAAAAGGCATGTTCTCTACCATTGGCTGCCGTTGCTCGCCTCTGATATATTGTCTGTTCCATGAATAGGGCGTCCCCCTTCGTTTGGAGATAGGGCCGAATGACCTTGCGAAGCAGCAGACGCTGTCCGTGCGCCGTGATACCGGTGCAAAGATCCCCGTTGCTCTCGCTGACCTTGCCACCACAATCCCGAAGACGCTCGAAACTATCCAGAGCGTGCTCTCGCTGAGTACAATGCGCATGTAAAAGAAGTTACACGATGGGAAGACTTTGTCCCCACACTAGACAGCAAGTGCATAGCTGTCATTCCGTGGTGCGAGCGTGAAGCATGCAGAGGCACCGTGCTATACAGTTGTATTTGAAGATACTGCAGAGAGCCCATCCACGCAGGAGCTTAGGGCGTCTCTTGAGAAAGGAACTGATGAAGACAGACTGGACACGTTACGCAGGATTATTGTGTCGACGATCAATGGGAACCCTCAGGTATGCTCCTTGATCTTTCCTATAGACCGCATGATGCTGATGCAACGATGATGGCCTAGCCTACGCTCTTGATGCCAATCATACAATCATGCCCTCCAGAAACAAGCAACTCAAAAAGTTGCTTCACTTCTACTGGGAGGTGTGTCCCAAGTATGACGAGAACGGGAAGCTTAAGCAGGAGATGATTCTCGTTGTGTACGTGTATCTATTATTCTCCTATCGCACATACACTCACCCAACCTAACAATGCCATCCGAAACGACTTGGTAAGACTTATTCCCGCACTCTTGACGTTCTGGCATACTGTGGTGTGGATGTGTTTGAGTTTGAAGCCAAGGTGGTGGGGGTTATATCGGAGACGTTGGGGCGGACAGATTTGTTTGTGTGAGCACAGCAGGAGCTTTTTTCGTAGGGCCTGAGCTTCATGTACGTACGGATGTATAGCAACTGACAATGAATACTGAGTATAGCGTAATGATCATCATCAGGTCCTTTCACAAGATCACGAACGACGCGACTGCAGCAAAGCCTCAGGTGATACATATGATATGGCTGAACATTTGACCCGACTTTCCGATAACGCAGCTTCAGGGGGTTCCAACTATGTATTTACACATAATTAAAGTGCTTCGTTGAATTACATATGTACCATTTTGGCATACCGACGATTTCAGGACGGTACAATGAATACTACTTATACATCCACCGCTGAAACAAAGAGATCTTCATTATGTTGTCCCTTCTTCTCCGACATCGAATCCTCGTCTTTGTTTTCACCTCTGATGGCTGGTGTAAAGTTGGATATGAGTCCAGTGAACCAATGCACACCTCTGTACACCGGACAATTATACCAGGAAATCGACAGAAATATGACCCCTCCAAGTACCACAACTGTATAGTTCATTTGCTGTGTTGTCGTTTGCGGGCTCGCAGGAAAGAAGAAAACAATGATCATGAAGACCATCCACACTACAGCGATCGCAGTGACTGGAAAGCTCTGCAAATACATTAGTTTAATAATACATCACTGCCGATTAACCTACCAATTTCCCGAGATGAAATGGGCCGGGTTTAAAATTATTCTTGAACGCAAAGCGGGTTGTGATCGGCGTTATGTAAGCGACGTACGATGCGGTGACAGCGATTGTGAATACTGCATCGATGGCTTCGGTGCTCACGAACGACAAAAGTCCAATTGCCAGAACACAGATGGTGTCGAACCAAACTGTATTGACGGGTGTTTTTGTGTAGTGATTGATCCGGTACAAATACCGTGAAAAAGGGAGAGCCCCATCACGAGCAAATGCAAACGTTTGGCGAGAGCCGACCAGGAGGCAGTTCGATGCCACCATGTACCTGCTCTATGATTAGGATGTGGGTATGTCACACAGCACTGAAACATACTCCGCTAAAATAATGAGACACCATAGAACCAGAGCCTTTCTCTGTCTGAGCGAATTGTATAAGATCTGCGCCATAGGCTGGCCGACAGGGCTACTTAAGACGCTGCCGACATCAGTGCCCATGCAAAAGGCAAGGGAGACATTGATTCCTGGATTAGAATATGTCATCGAGATCAGAGTGACATGTCATTCCACCAAGGAAGGCTGGTGGCACTAAATGCCCTGTGACCAAGTGTTGTAATGATTGCACTCTGCAATGGCAATGCCTCGATGCTGGCGGGGCACCTTCATGATGGAGATAGCATAGACCACTTTAGTAAGGTGGCTAGATAGAACTCACCCTTCCGCTCCACGTGAGGGGCAATGAGCAAAGGCAAAAGGACCCCATAGTGAGTAAATCACACCATATTAGCGTGGCCCAGAGCGGCAGAAGGCTGTACATTGCCTGGCACAAAGCTGGGAATCCTCTACACCTGGATCACGATTGTGCTCCTCCTCCCAAGGAGGTTCATCACGCGCCACTATAGCGCCCTCCAGGTCCAAGGCCTTTCCGGAAAGTCCACTGGGTTGGGGCGTCGGGGCATCTGATGCGTGCCCATGGGGAAAGCCAAAGAAGGGCTGAGATTCAATGCGTGCAGACGAGCCTGGCAAAACTCATGCCTAAATAATCATTGCTGCTATGGCAAACACCGTTGATGAAGAGGTCGCTAGGGCCCGCCCCTCGCACATTGCAGAGGAGGTGCGGGGCTCCCCAACCACAGCATTGAGCAACCGTCGATGTATTGGAGCACCTGAAAATAAAGGGGCATCAATAAACCAGAGTGGCTCGTCCCTCGACGAGGGGCTCGACCTACGCTCACTCAGCCTGGGGCAGGGACAGGCTATGCCAAGCTTGGTGGGTGACAGAGGCGCACAATGCGGGGGGACTTTGAGCTATACAAAAAAGATCCGTGCTCACCATTGCACCCCCTGTCCTCCCCATTCATTGCCAATGGATTTGGCATGCCTGGGGCTTTCGGGCTTGAGGCCACGCGCTGCTGGGGGTCGAAGGCAGTGCGAGATGCAACTTGGATGAATATGAATAATGCCAAAGGTAGTGGCGTCTGCATTTAAGCAGGGAAGACGAAGTGGTGTTCAACGCGCAACTTCGCAAAAGTAACAAACCATGGGCAAGGTGAAATTGTAGAAGAGCTGGCTGTTTGACACTCATTATATAAGCGTACTGTGAGCCAACCATCACATGACATCTAGTACTATGCACCTGGCTGGTTCATGAACTTGTTGGGTCCAGATAGGCCCAGATTTGCCTGGACTCGGCGCCCCCATCAGTTGAGCCACTGTTGACTGATCTTCCTGTGCATCGTGTTCTAACCCTTGACATGCTTAACAACTTGGGATGGCCTTGAAGTATGGAACGAATCGTTTCAATTTCATACGTGGTTTCCTTGCAAGGATTTCCCGTCCTTTCATGGAGTTTCCTCATGATGTTCCTGGCTTATTCACCTCAGGTGATAGTCACTACGATATAGCAGAATGGAGGACGATCCTCTTGAGCAGCCATATTTCTTTGCAGTGCCTGCTTGAACGCATGGTCTACTGCAAATGCGACTCTGGCAAAGAACACGAATTTTTAACCCTCCATTTTCGTCATTGGAGTCCCACGCAACCGCACGCCATCACCATCTTAGTGTTAGACCGCACGCCACGTACGGATCCTACACAGAATACCAATGGCTCGTCAAGGCAGTTTATGCAGTCATCAGCCATAGCCTCTCCATCTGTTTCTCAAACCGCCGCCCGTGATTCCATCTTCACTACCCCAAACAAAGGTTCTGCCATCCAACACCACTTATCTACCATACATGGCCGGTATAAGGAACTCTGTGACCTTGAATTCACCGGCTCTGCACGCCCCTCAGCAATACATGTATCCATTCTCCTGTCAGCCGTCAGTGAGCATGCTCCGATCTACGATTTGTACCAGTACCAATGCTACTGGTATGCTCACACGGTATGGGAGGCCCTCAAACAGCTCTTCCCAGATTGTCGTGAGACAATGCGGCACAAGGGGCGCTCTCGTTATCTCGTGTTCAACATAGAGAAGGCAGACAGTGTGGAGGTGATATGCGAGGAGTATCACTCCCAGTGGACGCGCATGGAACACGAAGCAGAACAGAAGAGGCAAACAGAAGAAGCTAGAACACAGCAGGTGAGGTCTTCCCAGAATTAGTCGTGATATTTACTTATCGATTCTTACTGATGAAAGGTACGCATTTTAGCAGCCACAGCCTTTCCTTGATTGATAGTTCTTGTCCCTCCAGCTTCTGGAACGAGGCCGCGCAGACCGGCAACATGAAATCAATGAACGCGACCGCCAAATCAACGAACGCGACCACCAAATCAATGAACGCGACCGCCTAATTGCGAAGGTACGCATTTTCAGCAGCAACAGTCTTTCTTTGATTGATGGTAGTGCTTGTGCTGAGCTTTAGATGCAAGCTGAACTTGATCTATTGAAGACACAACCTGCAGCTTCGAAGGACACTGCAGACTCGCCATCACCGTCATTCTAACCTCGTCTATGCAACACCCCCATCTCCCACATTTCTTTACTTTCTGTCTCTTCGCAAAATGCTTTACTATCATTTGGGTGATGGGTGGACTTGCCAGCATGCTCATATACATTCCTGCACTTGTTACACTACTGGTACTAATGATACTGAGCTCACAACCGCTGCCTCCTGGCATATGCGATACAATAGCTTGGTCCAACTTTGTTCTTCATTTCTAGTCTCATTACATCGCCATAACAGAGTATGACTTCTAACTTTGTATACATTGTATGATTGTCATGAACTCGTGTTTCGGCCACAGTGTATACAGGTCCAGCAGTCTTTTCTTCGACGACGACAACAGCATCAACGTTGCGCCCAAGGATGACAGATATGGCTGTCACGTACTTTTGCTGTGTAGGTTTGCAGAGGTCGACCACGTAGAATTTGTACCTCCTGGCTGTGTGTATCCAGGAATTAGGCACATCGCCCCACTATATCACCAACCGTCAACCCCCAACCCCCCTTTCATCCCAAGGCCTATGCAAAATCCATGGGGCGACCTACTTCCCGAATTACAGTCGCCAGTTTACCAACCTCAATTGATTTCACACAAGCATTATGAGGAAGGAGAGGACCATTTTGTTCGTTGGTGGCAAAAATGGTGAGTTTTTCGCTTATGTTGGGTGCTGGCTTATTCAATGTGTTACGGTGCACAAGGGATGAGTACATCAAGCGGTGGGTACCGGATTGGTATAAGTCGCCTTCGCCTAGAGGCATTCCAAGAATCAATGACTATTTCTATTTCTATCTCAACGTTCGCTCCATGAACCAGGGAGGCATGGTTTCGCTATATCAAAAATACATTGCATAGCATGTATACTGAACAAGCTCAGGGAGGAAGTCACTTGTTTTTAGCGACTTCAGTTCGATTTTAGATTCTTTTCTTCAGTATGTTGTCTTGTAATTGAATCATGCGTGTTGATAACATCGGTACCTGATTCTCAGTACTGTATTTGTCGACGCCGACTACGACAAACCTCTTGAGTACCCTATTTATCGACTGTCCCAAAAGGCGAAGATACTTCGGTCCAGATTGGACGATGCACGCACCCTCTTGGGTGCAGAACAACTTCCAGAAGACCTAGCAGCCAAGGCTTCAATGCGTCTACTGGACGTTAGTTTTGCATTGCTCCTCGAGTCGAATAACTCTGATCAATATGGTCAGGCGAAGTGGCCACTGAGTTCGTTGATGTTCTTGTGATACATTTAGGGAAACTGTTGGAGGTCGTGGAAGCGGAAAGCAAGCAGCCGTGCGTGTGTTCCAGTCAATCTCACTTGTTCCTTGTCTTTATGACCATGCAGGGTCAAGCAACTCAAAGAATTGTTGTCTAACAATCAGATTTCCTTCGACCTTCTCGAGTATTACTATGAGGAAGGAAAGCGTTACATCTATAATTCTGGGCTTTTACAGAATGGTTTAGATGTCGAGAGGCCTATTGTGGGAACTATTTCCTTCGCTCATTCATCGTCACCACTGACATGCTGCGTGAAAGATCTTGGTAGTTTTGAAGAGTGCTCGCTTCCTCGATGATAGAAAGTGAGTTAGACCCTTCAGAACATGGCTGTGGTAAATCCTGACTAGATCTGTTCAGGGCGTTGGTCGTCGAGTCGGAGCATCCTGAGTGGGATGGCGTTCGTTTCGAGAAGCACACCATGGCATTTGACCTTTTTGCATTTGACCTTTTTGCATTCGAGGTACTATGACAATTCTCCTCTATCAAATAACCATTTGTTCACTCACCAATTTTAGGGAACTCAATTTTAGGGAACTCAAGCCATCTCGTCCCTGTTTCTCCAACCTGTCACAGACGAAGCCCTTGCCAAAGTGACTGGTGAGAACTTTACTTCTCAGTTTGTCGTTAAGATGTCGAATCATCAATATAGAGTGCGGAAAACTCTATCTTTCTTACAGCAAAGTTTGTTGCGCAGAATGTAAGTGCCGCATCACTCCAATTTCTCATCACGCTGTTCTCATACTTTCCCCATTTACAGATTATGACGACACACCAATACGGTCGGTTTTCAGTGGTAACTCGAAACCACGGATGAGGCGGGTGATGATCGACTCAGTTGGATACCACCATGCCTTGCAAGGCTACAACCCACATATGTGAGTAATTTACCTGTTCTCCTTGTTGACGCTAAGGGTATCATAGACGTGTTCCACTTCCCGACAATGCGAGGGAGCATATTGCGTGCCTTCCATACTGGATTGGTGGATATGATCTTGAAGTGAATGTGAGCAATTTGTAACACACATTTCGCTGGTTGCCGAAGTTAATTATGATGACTAGCAATGGCGAACATTCAATGTCTGGGATTTGAAGCCAATTGAATATGATCAAGGGGCATGGAGCAAGTTGATCATGGACGAAGATACCAAGGTGCGCGCAATCATGTTGGTTTCTTGGCTTCGTTTATCTTCTGTTGCAGGATCTTATAAGAGCACTAGTGGATAATTCTGGCTGCTCTGTAGAACCAGCACAGTTCAACAAAGGACAGGTGTGTTTGAATTGCCACCGTTTATGTCTCACGTTTAACATTTCGTAGACAGTACTTCTTAAGGGACCACCAGGAACTGGCAGAATGACAACTGTTCATGCTGTCTGCAATCTCCTCTGCTTACTATCACTATCACTGCTGACTCATTATACAACATTACAAATCTAGTGTCAGATATTGCTCTGCGCGTGTCGGTTCGTACAATTGACAGCTGTCAATGATTCTTTGACGAGACCTGGTTATCGTTTAGTTTGCAGCTACTTGGAATGCGGTGATTGTGGTGAAAGACGCCGATGTACGTACTCTCTTCAACACCTCGCACTGTGATTTATCACGTCACCCAGCATTTCTTGGAGTCGCAAGGTTTAAGACATAGGGTATGTTTTGGCCAGTAGACCCTTGCTATTCGAGTCTTGATTTCTCGTCAGGATCACGTCAACACTATTCTCCGTCAATTTGAGTCGGATGATTCCATCTCCTTCTGGGTATCAAGTACCTGCAACGAAGAACTCCTGACACGATTTTCGGCTGGTACGTGACCCGATTGTCTGACCCGCTTCCGCTTCTGAATGTTGTCCATTGAAGTTGTCAATTTCCCTGAACTGGACGCTGCAGCTCGACGTCGTCTTTGGCTCAACCACTTCGGCTTGAATAATCCCGCTGCAATTATGTGGAACAACGAGCACACACTCATAGGCTCCTCTATCGCGGATCAGAAGGAGATGGATCATTCATTACTTCTTCGCGATATCGAGAAACTCTCACGGCATCAGTTAGATGGTAAGCCTCATGTCTGTCACCGACGCGGTGTCTGATGACGCTTTTAGGGAGGATGATTGACAATATTGTGCGGTCCGCATGAGCACTAGCTGCCTCGAAGTAAGTTCTCTGCACATGTTATCGGGCGCACACTAATGGCTGTTTTACCGCGACAGCGGGGATCATCTATCCATCCACCACATCAAAGTGGTCATGAAAGCACAGTGATTGGATAATCTTCCTTTGTGGCGGAAGCTGACCAGAATTTTGACACGTCCAGCAAAGGTTCTATCTATATGCGGACGGCTCAATGGACCATTGAGCCACTTCACCGTTTTACATTTGTTTCATCCCCTTCCTTCCACATTTCATTCAGACATCTTTATCTCATCTTGTAGCCCCTGAAAAACTGATCCTCCCGCGAGAAATCCCGGTTCCTTAATGTTGTGTAAAGGTTGAGTAATTGTTGACTTAGGGTACCGTGTTTTTCTTAATTTCTCACACCCACTTGACCACCTTCTTCCATTTTTCTTTCCTCACCACGATCCCCGGCCGACTCGACACTTCCTGGGCTGCGAAATTCGCAGTCCACGATGCTCCCGCGCCAAGAATTTCGTCAAACGGAACAGTACTTCCCGAGTTATACCCTCAACTCTGGTTTACTCGGTCTTAGAGGGAGAGGAGGAGGTTATACACCCATAACTTTTTTCCATCGCCCTTTCTGACCTCGACCTTTTGTCATTCTACTCTATAGGTCTATAGCTCGCTCCCGCTCCACTTTTCTCGCCTCCCGCGTCAAAACTGCCCGACTTATGCCCCAAAACATCGCTTTAGGTGGCTTAGAGGGGGGAGGAGGAGGTTATACACCCATAACTTTTTTCCATCGCCCTTTCTGACCTCGACCTTTTGTCATTCTACTCTATAGGTCTATAGCTCGCTCCCGCTCCACTTTTTTCGTCTCCCGGGTCAAAACTGCTCGACTTATGCCCGAGAACTTCTGTCTGAGTGACTTAGGGGGGAGGAGGGAGGTAATCCACCCATATCTTTTTTTCCATCATGACGGCTGACTTCAATATTTTATCATCCTACTCTACAGATACACAGCTCGCTCCCGCGCTACTCCGCTTGTCTCCCGAGTCAAAAATGCTCGAGCTAGGCCCCAAACTTCACTCTGGGTAACTTACAAGGGGAGGAGGAGGTAAACCCCCATATCTTTTTTTTCTAGCGCACCGGCTGACCTCGATCCTTCGTCATTGTATTCTACAGACTCACAACCCGCTCCCGCACTAGTTATTTCGTCTCTCGCATCAAAACTGCGCGACTGGTGCCCAAAACATTTTATCCTGGGTCCTGCACGCGTAGGCCGCTATTGTTCGGCCTCGGTCTTTTGTTAGGGTGGTTAGATGCTTAGGACTGCATCATATTCTGCCTCGGTCTCAGGGTTAGGTTAGTTAGATGCTTAGGACTGCATCATACTTGCCTCGGTGCTTTAGGGTTAGACATTAGGTTGGTCAGGTTAGGTGAGTAGTAACATTCAAGTCAATCCCTCCCCTTACTAGTTGATCACTCCAGCGCAGAGTGGCTCAGCATCGCACAGAGTCGACATTACATCTTCTGCCACTACGAGATCTACTACCAGTGTGAAGACGCAGTCGTCGCAGCGGAGAAAGGCTCCCGAACAAACGTCCAAAACTCTTGTCACTTACGACTAGCTAGTACTCGCTCCGTGATTGTTGCTCACTGTACCTTCGCGCAATGACAATAACAAGTTTCTCACTCCTGGGATGATAGCTTGATGCTCGTGTTCGGTGGCCAGCTATACCGCGGGTGCCGCTCGCTCAGTCCTCACCGTCCGAAGATATTAAAGTTGCATAGTAAGATTCAAGTACAAGCGATTCTACAGAGTTTACATTCAAAACGCTGTGGCACGCTTTGCTCCAGTATCGAAAGATGTTCCCGCTCCTCGTCGATATCCAGTCTAACCGTGACACCTTGCTTCGAGCACGAATCCTAGACCCATAAAAGAAAAGTACATGCGCAAATGATCAACATACTGACGCTAGTGGCCAGTTCTGTCTTACCTATGGAATATAGCGCCGCACCTACACATCCGAACGGCGTCGAACCCCATATATGCATGCATCTTGGGATCTCGAGAGGATTCGTGAGGGCGGGAGATACGTCTGCTCGAGGGTCGCTATGGGCATGGACCCGTTACTTGAGATCTACTCGTTTGAGGGCGAGGGCATTGGTGATGATGGTGAGAGGGACGAAGTCGTTGTGGGTTGTGAAGGTGCTGCGCGAGGGTGAGTTTTGGTCCACGCCGAACTTCGGCGGGAAGCAATATAAGATGATTCAGACGAGAAGGAACGAGACAATGTCGAAGAGCAATGTGAGTAGCCAAGAGACGAGTCCGATGCGGTAGTTACTGGTAATAGTGTATGAAGGACAACTGACCAGTCACGTGGTTCGATTTTGTAAGCAACAGTATGGCGTCGTCTCTGAACTTTGAAGTATACATATTGTGTCTTTGAAGTGTCTCTAAAGTGTTTCTGAAGTAAGTGTCTCTGAAGTGTCTAAGTGTCTCTGAAGTATGGCTAGCCGCTATCTTCCATCCCTACACCTGCACCAGCATTCACGAAACGCCGACATGCTCTGCTCGAGCTTCTTACCTCTGAACATGCCTATGCAAACGATTTGGCGCTCCTCAGGGATGTGTATATGAGGTTGGCGCCTGGTGAGTCCTCCTCCTTTTTACCTCTGTAAAACTATTCAATAACATCTTTCATTCCAGGTTATCCTCATTCGGTTTCTCATGTACTAAACGCCCAGTCTCAGGTTCAGAAATTTCGAATCCTGGGTCCAACGCATCTAGCTCAAGTTCTGAATCCACCAAATCAAGCTCCGGCACATGCTCATCCTTGTCCTCGCGCACAGTCAGCACCGTCTCTACATCCAACATATCCGTCTCGGGGCTTTGTCCACCGGCGATACAGCTCAACGTGCCTTCTATCCAATTGAATGTACCTACATTCACGCAAATAGGTCTTTCAATGACATCCTGTACGTCATTCAACCTACTGACGCTATTTTCGTAGTTCCTCCGCCCGATTCCAAGGCTCCTACACAACTTTCACGCCCGATGTGCGAGCCCCCACTGTCTGTCGCCGACACACGTCGTACGCATACTCTTTTCCTTTTTAACTCCGTACTCACTTATCACAGGCACCATGTCAAATCGTCACTTCTCCTGAATCCTGTTAGTTTCCTTGGACTCGGGCTACTTTCATTACTGCACAAGTCTCCACGTTACACTGTTTGTTCGCACAAGTTTTTTATAATAGTTGTACTATATAAGTGAATCAAATCAATCCATTGTACACTTAAGCGCTCTGATTTTGAGATACATTTCAGCATTGTTCTGGGAATCGCAAATATTGTGTTCTACTCCACATAAAGTAGCGGTCTGGTGGTTTCGACGAACGTCACGTGACAAACGTGATGAGTGATACTCCGACGCAATGTGCCGCGAAGCCGCTGCCATCCTCCCGCCTACTAAAAAGACCCATGGGCAACAGAACACGCAAGCAGAAACGCTCGAGAGAAACCCTTCAACTCATTAAGTGTTTTCAGAGTCCCAAAAGTCCGGTGGTAGTGCATGTCTTATAAATGTCTTCAAAGTATGTAGTCGGTCGTATTGCATGTCTTATAAGTGTCTTCAAAGTCCCTAAAGTATCACATGTCCGAGAAGTCGAGTCGTATTATACGTGTAAGAAGTGTCTCGAAAGTCTCTATTTATTAAATACTTGTTGCTGCATCGTGCTTTTAATCTACTTTAACTTCATGGTACCAAATTCTTCAGTCTATTTAGCATGCTTCGGCATGAGTTCGGCATATTTTTGAGATATTTGTCCGCACAGCGTCACATTTGGTCACATGCACGTGATGTTCGTCGAATCCACAGACGTCTGCTGGGTGTGTGTGAACTTGGGGGGGTGTCCTGGGGTACTCTGGGGTAGAGCGCCGGCGTTAATATGACCTAATGGAAGAACCGGCTACACCGTGAATGGTAGATATGTCCACACTCACTAGCCGGGTCATCGCTCTGTCAGACTTTCTTACGAGTCTACGACTTCGGGTTTCAAAGAACTCTATACGAGAATGGGGGAGAAACGCAAGTTCTAGCGCAGCGACCGCAGTATGGACCTTACATTTATCATTGATCATTTCCTTCAGTTCATCGATTGTTATCTACTCAAGGTTCTAAGTCTACTGAGGGCGTTACCTGCTGGCGCGCAAGTATTTCGAACAACTTCATTTGACAGTAGGATAATCTTCAGAGCCCCCCAAAAGCTCTCGCCAAGGTACGCACATCTGACCATCTGCAACATATGCTCAATCGCCCGAGTAGAATTCCACCCTCTTGGCTGGGTGCGTCTTCGGAAATGTGACGTTAAGCTGCAGGTCCAGGACTACATTGACGTCGAGAAGGAGAGCGATATAGGGAAGATCTGATAGGCACTGGATCGTATCATGCGTGCGCGTGATGCGGTTCGATTCTCGTACATTGTGATTCTTCCCCGCTTTGTCGGAAATAAAAATTTGTGATACGTCTTTGATATCGTCGAAGGCAAGGGCGGAATCGTCGACGGGTTGGTGAATGCGAGTCATATGCACTGATCCTAAGTACCTGAAGGACGAAATGACAACAAAAGACCCACCCTACTTGGAAAAACACCTTCGGACCCATGCAGAAGCAGTCCCCAATGCGAGAGGTCGATGTATTGGCGTGAACGAGGGCCGGAAACAATTGGGAGCGAGTCCACACGGGTGCGCGAGAGTCAAGAGGCGGAGGGGGCAAAGCAAGTACCGTGGGGCTGTAGACAATCGAAGGGGACCGAAATTCTTCATGTAGGTAGTCCCTAGGTATAAAAATGGTCAGTTTGCAGCAGCTAGATGCCAGGGGAAAAGATATGAAGTCACCCAAGTCACCTCCTCCCTGTAGCGGACCCAGGATGAAGATCAGGCCATAACAGATGGATGAGGCGTGCGGTCGGAGAGATGAGTGGTGCGGGGAGTGTATTAGAGTACCTAATGTGAGATCTGAACATATTAGCACGAGAAAGGGACATGAAAAAAAGATACAAGCTCACCTGCCCTCCTCCTGGTTTGCCAACAAGAACAAAGGTCGGCCCATAAGTTGAGAACAAAACGCGCGGGCAGCGAGATTTTGGCGCGGGGACATCGCAGGGTACTGTATATTAGGATGATAGATAGTTGAGGTCAGAGAGTGCGTTGAAAAAAAGTTATGAGCTTACCTGTGCCTTCTCCTCCCAGTAAGGCAGCCAAGCTCAAAGTTCGGACCATAACTTGGGAAGGAGACATGCGGGCGGCGCGATTTTCGCGCGGGGTCATCTTTTTGTGCGACTTGACAAGTCCAGAATGTGTCGAGGTGCCCGGAGGTCGTGGTGAATGGAGGGCAGGCCAGAAAGAAGTCAAGAAGGTGTGGGAAAAGGGAACTTTTGGCACAAGGTGCTATACAACACAAACTCGATTATTTTGATGCGGGTTTTCGTCCGGGGAGTGCAGAATTTCGAGGGCTACAAGATGAGATAGATGTGTCTGTATAAAATATGGAAGGAAGTGCACGAAAAAAATTGAAAATGAGACGGAGGCGCTTTGCGCTATTGCACCGTCCGCATATGGATAGATACGGTCAAGCAACTACAGCATCCTCGATAAACGAGTCGTTAAGGCGGAATTTCCCAATGTCAACAAACTCGACAGTCGATAGCCTTCGAAACTGGAGCAAAGGCCGGAAAATACGGGAATAGAGTTCGCTTTGAGACTCATGTTCCCACCACTGGCCAGGCGAATAATCGACCACAGAGATCTTTTCCAGGGATCCAAATGTTTGGCAAGACGTGGATAGGGATTCGATGAACGCGGTGATTTCTTCTGGGGTAGCAGCTGTGCGGGGTGTGCCGATCTCGATGGTTGATAATTGTGGGGTGGCAATTTGGAGAAGGAAGGAGGTGCAATTTTGCAAGAGGCTACGGAGAGACGTTTGAGGGCACTTAATTCGAGTGGCATATCTGATGGTTGGTTTTCCATATCAGATAGTCCGTTCAAAGAAAGTGTCAGGCTTTGGAGACAGTGCGAATGCTGGATATTGGTAAGGTTCTATTTGGGGAAGAGTATGGCAGGCGGAAACAGCGCAAATAGTTGCCGTAGGACCGAGGCACTTGGTCTCGGGGGAATGTAAACATGGTTGCGCCTCTCGGAAATAATCCTGCGTATCCTTGACGCATTGGTTTTGACGCGCTCCTACTCCATGAGTTGCGGCTCGCGAGAAAGTTTCTACAAATTGGAGTACGGTGAGCATCATTTTATTAAGACTGAAATAGCAGACATCACCCACAATAGTGCGATTCTCCGTGACCTCCCAGTACCAATTAAGATATAGAATGATCGAGGTCAGAGAATCTATCGAAAAAAGTGACGATCTCACCTTTAATCCTCGGCCCTGTAAGCCACCCAGAACAAATATAAGGCCATAGCTTGAGAACGAGAGATATGGGTGATGAGATTTTTGGTATGGGGTCATTGTAGAGTACTGAAGAGTAGCATCGTGAGAGGTCGAGGTTAGTAAGACCATTGAAAAAAATTACAAGCTCACCCGCAATCCTGCTCCCTGTAAGCCACCCAGAAAGAAGTTAGGCCATAACTTGAGAACAAGATGTGCGGGTGGCGATATTTTTGGTGCGGGGAAGTCGCAGAGGCCTGTAGAGTAGGATGGTAGAAGATCGAGGTCAGGAAGTGATTTGAAAAGGAGATGTGAGCTCATCTTCATCTCCTCCTCCCTGAAACCCGCTGAGAATGAAGTTCGAGCCATAACTTGAGATCGAGACATGCGGGCGGCGAGATTTTTGGTGCGGGGTCATCTTTGGGTGTGATTGAAAAACTTTGACACGGGGAATGCAGAATTTCAAGGGCTACAAGACGAGATAGATAATTTGATATAAATTGTGAAAGGAAAGACGCGAAAAATATGCAGCTATATATGGCTAGGTAGGAGCTTTCAATGCCCCCATACTGGAGGTGAGCGTTAAGATTATTAGGAAGTGTAAAACAAATCAGAAAAATCGTCCATGATTTCATAGTAAGGAGCGTTCTCTGCAGAGGGTTGAAGAAGCGATTTTGGTGTAGTGGGTCGGCTATTTACAGTGCTGGAGCGGCAGGACTCCAGGGCAGCACCATGGCAATCAGCCACAGGGGGAGAGAGAGTGACGGATGAACGAGTGGTAGGGGTATTTGTTGACTTGTAAGATGAAGAGTATCGCAATTTCAGAGTTTTGATAGGAGATCGCAAGGGAGAGAAATTGGCAGCAAATTTAGAGCCCAGTGACAGCGGTGACGCGTTCAAAGGAGGACTCGGAAGGGTAGAAGGGAGCCGGTCATCAGATGGAAATCCATCTGCACTTGAAGCAGCAGCCAAGAGCCTACAGTAATATGCGATCAGCCTTTTGTGAAAAGCAATAATAGATTTGAATTAGATGAAAAACTCACTCTTTGCCGACAGATGCTGAGGGAGCATCGATGAGCCTTCCAGGCAGAGCTGAAGACGAAACAAATGCTCGGTCAGTCTTCTTCCTTCTGAGGAAGGGCAGCACAGAGCGCTTGGACTTGTACTTGTCTTGAGATAGGGTGTCGGGAAGAGCATCAGTTTCGGGAAGCGGGCGTGAACTATGCGAGCTGCGGAAGATCTCTAAGAGATCTGACATCTTCGTTCGTGAGCGCTGTGGAATTAGAATGCCAGTCATGATGAGGCCAAATGAGAGTTTTAATATGTGTGCTGAGGTTTTTTGACCATGTTATGTACTAGTCAATAGCGGAAAGAAAAGTCGGAGCTTCAAGTAAGTAACCGCGTTGGATAGTATAGAATAAAGCCTAACCAAGACGTAAATACGGCAGCTGTAATATTTCTAGGATCCTGATGATATGAAATCGTACTAACAGACACCAGCCAGCTGACAGTGCGAGTTCAGACTGGTCTCGGAAGCCGGTACTTTCACCTTTTCGTTTTGTTTGGTACATGATGCCACCTGTCTTCATCGACTTTCATGCATCATGGGCGACTAACATTTTGTGCTTCAATTGAGAGCCCGACTCGTGGCATCGTGTCTCTTCATTCAAGTTTCTGTCCCCACTCCCCACGGTATGTTCACCTCATTCCCAATGCTGAGTCGTACTGAGCTCCCACCGTGACAGTCATGTCTTCGGACTGACAGCAAAGAAAGAACATGGATATGACAATGTGAAGGTCTCCAGCAGCGCATGGGACACGAATCTCGTCTCTGCTTCTGGGGTGACCACTTTCCCTCTTCACGTTCGTCCTTTGCTGATATACCCCCCAACGGCACATCAGCGTTAACTGGAATGCATCCGGAGGTGGGGCATTCGCAATACTTCCTCTTCCCTCCCCTTTTGCAGCTGTCCCAAACTTCCCGTACAAGCTTCCTGATGTTATTCCCCTCGCGCTTATTCACACTGCCCCCGTCCTCGACACTAATTGGTCCCCACATAACGACTCCATCGTTGCCTCGGGTGGTGAAGACGGCAAAGTCATGATCTGGAAGGTCGAGTCTTCTGCCTTTGAAGGCTGGGGCCAGGATCATTGGGTACTGGAAGACTTTGACCCTGTGGCCCGTATCGATGCATCACCACGCAAGATCGCTTCCACCCCACCGCGTCTAACGTCCTCGCCAGTGCGTCCAGCGAACATACGGTTAAGCTTTGGGATCTTGCTGATACCGATCGCCCATACTCTGTTCTCACCGGACGCAACGATACCATCCAGTGTCTCGCCTTCAATCCTACCAGCACGCTCATGGCCACGACCTGCAGAGACAGAAAACTTCGTCTATTCGATCCTCGTGCAGGAGGTTAAACCGTTCGCATCACTGAGGCGCATGGTGGTATCAAAGGCGCTCGTGTCATATGGATGGGCGATCTTGACAAGATCGTGACAACTGGCTTTAGCAAGATGAGTGACCGTAAAGTCTCCATCTGGGAAACGGGAGGTCTTGGAAATGTCAAGATTATGACTATTGATCAGTCTGCTGGTGTATTATGCCTTTCTGGAGCGACAATGGCATTCTTTTCCTGGATGAGCGCATTGCATGTACTTAGGACTTGTCTTTTCTCATATCATTTCTTCTAGTTGGCAAAGGTAAGGCAGAGTCGGATGCGTTTGTTTTTCCTGGTTAACTTAAATCCAATAGCGATGGAAATATCCGGTATTACGAGTACGAAAGCGACTCGCTGTTCGCGCTAGCAGAGCACAAATCCCCAGATCCCCAGCGGGGAGTCTGTTTCCTCCCTCGTCGTGCCCTTAACGTGTCGGATTGCGAGATTGCCCGTGCGTACAAAGTATCAGGTTCATCTGTGGAACCCATTGCTTTCATTGTGCCTCGCAAATTAAATGTCTCTTGAAACGCTTACAATAGCCTTACTGACGGCATCACCAGGCGGACTCATTCCAGTCCGACATTTACCCAGCTGTGGCCTCGTCAGAGCTCTCTCTCTCAGCAAGCGAGTTTTTTGCTGGAAAAACTGCTGCATTGAAGCTCGTTAGTCTCGAAAATGGTGCTGTGTTCAATGGTGCATAATCGACATCCACACCCTCAGCGCCTGCACCTGCACCTGCACCGACACATGTGCCCGCACCCACTGCATTCAGTGCACCTCCGCCTGTCACCAAAGCTGTCACCATGCCTACACCTGTGCCACAAACTCCAGTCGTGTTAAGATCTGAGTCGGCACCAGCGCCTCGACCCACCTCACCTATCTCAGAGTCTCCGGCCATCATCACTCCGCCAACGCAAGTTAATGACGAAGTACGTACTCTTGGTATCAATTCTATCTATCTGAGTCGTTAGCTATGGTCCCCTATTTACCGGACTTCTGAACGCTTGATGCATCCGCGGGGCTGCCTTAGTACTAGCTGCGCGCCGCTCACCGTGAGACTTGGCAGGCGCGCACTCCTAGCATGGGCCATCCACCTTACCTTAGAGTATTAGAAATCAGGTAAGATTGGATGGCGAATAGTTTCTATGCTAAGCGGATTGCACGGATAAAGTGCATCAAGTAATGCGTTGCGGGAAGCTATCACAATCGCCAATGTTATCGTCGGAGCCGCACTTGTGGTACATGTCCAATCTGTCTAATCTTACGACTCGCTAACCTTCTGTTCTTTTCTGCAGAGCGCCTGTAGCAATATGTTTGACACGTACATCACAAGCTGCACTCTGGCTACTAGTTGATCTCGAACTCACCGTACTGGACTACAGCTGGTCATCCATAGCGCCCCGGCATCACGATTTTTTTATTCCGCCTCCAACATAACAACGAACCACAAACCGTCTATGTCAGCACCGATGTTAGACTCTGTGAACTACCTACAACCTTCGACAATGTCGGTGAGTGGGACGGATACTTTCGGAAGTGAAGCTTGAGGGAATGTAGGTGTATGCGGGACCACCAGTCTCTGTTAAAACAGACTATCGAAGAGCTTCTCACCGAGGATGCCCGTTGTGACACCCTGGTGCACCTGCGTCCAACATCACCCTCAATTCAATCTTGCCGGAAACTCTCATGTTAGCTCCTGATCTTCGTATTGCCTCGATTTTCCCTCCCGTTTGCTCGTTCTTACCCGGTGCTTTGTTTTCCTCCAGCTTTTTTTCACGCTTCACATCCTCACACGCATCGTTTTTATGGTGCACTAGTTTCTCACCGATTTCGTCGTGGATGTCGCGATCACATGCTGTACTGTACAATGTATACAATGAACTACAAATTTCGTCCAACCCTGTTCTCTTGGCTTTTCAGCCCACTTTGAATGTACTTGGTGCAGCGGGAACTTGAATGACCACAGGTGACCGCAACAACGACATTTTTCTGTTGAACTTCTCAGGCTGCTGCAACAAACAACCAATGCATACACTTTATGGCGTGCGCACAACCACATTTCTGATGGAATCGGCATGCCTTGAGCGTCGTTATATGCTCTCACAAATGAGCGCAAACATCTTGCCATCATGAAAGCCATGCAGTCAGCTCCTCAATAAGTTTAGAACTTCGCTCAGACAACCCTGAACTCTGACCGGATGCTGGGCATAGACCATATCTTATCAAACACTCTAGCCATCTGAGCCCCTGGTCCGTCGTAAACAAGATGTGATCCGTCGGCTCCTGGTCGTTCACGATCATGATGACAGAGCCTGAGTCGCCAAACTTCCACAGATGCGCGCCCCTGCGCACTTCCTCCCATGTGAACCCACCATCCCGGGATAGGAATGTATTGCTCTCGGTGTAGGGGGCGAGCGCGTCGCCAACATTCCCGACTGCCATCACGACACTGACGACGGAAGGGCTACTATATGTCACTCGGGCGTCGACGCACTCCGTGAATCCGCGCACATGGAGCGCGCAGGCCTAGATAGTACAGCTAAATTAGCCAGATGGTGGGCAAAAAATGCTTACATACCAATGATGAACAAGGGTACTTCTGACCCAGCGAATCTACTGAAGGGGCTAGAAGCGCCTTCCAAGTACCACCTGATGCAACGACCATCAACAAGTGGCAAAAGATAATCAGTACGCAAAGTATACCATCATTATGTGTGATCCTGGTCTGCAGAGTCTTACGACCCGTGAGTGCAGCCTCTGCAGGATTGGCCACCACGTTGACCATCGCAATGCCATTCAAACCTGCGAATTTTTCAAAGTCGATGAAGTCGCGATTTTTCCTGTTCACATTCTCGATGGATGCCCCAAAGTAAGTTCCGTTGGAGTTGGATTTGAGGATGTTGCCCCATGGCATGGGCCGCTCATTCATTGTCATGTGTATGAAGATAACGTTGGTGCTGACATCGAGGATGGTGAATGGCTAGGAAATATCATGAGCAATTCCAGTATTTTTCGAGTTGGGATTGTGCCTACGTGAGAGTCTATATGCATGCCGGGAGGGAAGCTCGCAGAAGTAAATGTCCGTCTGTTTAGTGAAATCTGGAGGTCAAGCATGCCCGTCGTCTGGAGGTACTACAAACACAGAACCAGTAAATCAACCAGCACACGCAAACAAAACAAAAGAACGCACCTCCGCAACGATCAAAAACTTTGAAAACTTGGCAAACCCCACGACATGGTCAAACAGCCTCGTCTTCTCCACAAAATAATTTGTTCCAGAGACAAGCTGCAATGCATTCTCTCGCTCGAAAAGTACCTGTGAGCCTTGCTTATTCTCATATGACTCGCATAGGATCTGAAATGAATCAATCCGTAGCTCCTCATCGCGTGCCCAGTCGCAGTCGACGACGTAGTCCTCTACCAACTGC
>NW_024538667.1:0-52750 GCF_016647635.1 Suillus subaureus
TGAAAAGGGCATGTGTGTAGCCAGGTATAATCTGATGTTTCTTTTGCCAGGTCTGCAAATATTCTCTGATGCACATCTTCCACAGGACTGTAGTATGAGCATACTTTGCTACTTATGAGCCTGAACTTGTCCGGGAGTGGAAAGCACAATGTTTGAAAAGGAAACATTTTTGGGCTGCAGGTGTTAACGATTTATTTGCTGTAGATCAGCATGATATGTGGCTAAGATTTGGCCTTGCTCTTCATACTGGAATTGAACCTTTCTCAGGGCACATCATGTGGATCCATGTGTGGCATTCTAATAGGAACCCACAGCTCATTCTCAGCTACTACTTGGATACAATTCAGAATCTTGGTCATAAGTTGTTCTTGATCACATTTGATGCCTATCCTTGCTCACAATTCATGGCCATTACATTTTAGATATGCCGATGGTGACACAAAGTGACCCTGGTACCAAGAACTATGGCATTGTGAATGCCCACATGATGCTACAGCAGTGGCATGATCCTGCGCTGCAAGGCACACTCCAGCATTGTTGGATGCAGTCAAAGAAGAATGTGATGCCAGAAATTACATGGTCGCAGTTATGCCACCGCTTCACTCCCAGCTTCGAATCAATATTAGACCAGGGAGTCAATGAAGGTTGGTACAACACCAACAATACTCTACAAGTGTGAGTTACCTTTCGCAATGCTGCTGATATCTCAACACTACTAATCATCACCACTTCAGAATGGTATTCCATTGGGTCTTCATTCCTTGGTTGCAATGCAAACTCAATGCATACCAGGATCGCATTAATAACACAGCAAAGAGGTGTGATCGCAACAAGGTTTGTCAGTGTACTAGACTGCAAGCAAGACAATGCTAATTTCTGGTTTCACTGTCAGGTACTTCCGCATGGTGTTCCCAATCTCATCTATGAGTTGCCTGAAGATTTCGGTGCTCTGGACTTCAAGGTATGTCATACTAATGTGTCCTTCAAGTTTCAGACACTTACTCATAATTTTCAGATCACCATAGAACAAGCCACTATTGATCATGTTTGAGCACTCTACATCAAACCTGGCCACCCCATCTTCAACCTTGTGCCTCCCAATCTGGGTAATTACATTCAGCATTGCTATGAATGAATGGGCCATCCCATCATTGACCGTGACTCAGCATGGCCTGTATATCACGATTTGCTCCATATGCTCCAGTATGGCACTGATGATCTCACACTGCTTGAAGTCTCTGGTGACAATGAAGAGGAATTAGAAGATTTGCCCCTTCTCAATAACTACCAAGACCTGCCATTTAACGAGGACAGTTACTACATGGGGGGCATTGGTGGTGGGTTGGGGCTGGGTAAGAAGTCCAATCCTTTCAAGCCTCCTTTTCAACTGACCTCTCCATATTAGATGCAGTGCACCATCAACAGTTGGATAACCTCATGGAGGAGGATGAGCCTGATGTTTCCAAGTCTGTAGACAGAGATGCCAATCTTGTTGGGCTTGATCATGACAGTCTCATTGTTTGGAGTTTCTCTGATGATGAAGATGATGTTGAGACTGATCAGTGGTAACCTACATATATGATATATTTTCTTGTGTCTTGATATAGCTTTACAATATACAGTGATGACCTCCTCTGCACTTCCCATCATGACGTGACAAACAACAATTAATAAATTTTTCTAATGGTCATACAGGGTGTTTGGAGGCCAATGGAAGCACCTGCCTTAATAGGCAGGTTCTGAGAAGTTGCAAAAGTTGAGCACGGTGGTCTGGCTTTCCATAAAACAGAGATAGTGCCAAATTTTCAAGATGACATTAACATCTTAGGCCCTCCCACTCACTATGAATCGCCCAATGGATCATATCAAACTCACTCTGAAAATCCCAGGATCTGCAGGTTTGTGTGAGAGCACTGTATAGATGCTAATCACATCCTGCATAGACTAAAGCATGCTGGTCCCACAGTTTCAGCAAAGAAACTTTTCCTTTGCATACCTGAAGTCCTTGTTGTCGGGCATTTATGTAACTATGAAGGCCACATCCCAGACTCATCCAAAGTCTCCAAGATTTCCAATTGGCCCCCCTGTTCAACAAAAACTGAAGTTCACAGTTTTCTCAGTACTGTTACAGTGCCCCACTCTTTTTCCACCATCACTGCGGACACCTAATGGCTGTACTATTAAATGCTTCCTTTTCACCTTGCTGTTTCCTCATGGTCTTCCTTATCTCTGACTCATACTTTGTTTTCCCATGAACCTTCCTTTCTTAGTACTTGTTACCCTTTGCCCAGCTTGGTCTGTGCACAATTCCTTTGCATATATAAACCATAGTTACTGCTTGTATTTTCTCTAACTTGAATCTACTTGGTTCTCTTCAATAACTTGAACTCTAGATCCTGTGGGAGTCTAGACAATTGCTCCTGAGGGAGTCATTGACTTGATAAGGCTTTGTCCTTGATCGACCCTGATCTTGATTCCTTTATTGGAATGATGCTCTATCCGAGTTCATAACAAAAATTCAAGTTACCTTTGAACCCCTCCATCTGTAGGGGCTTTACCTTTTGAACCCATGAAAACTGATTGATTGCCAAAGTGGCACCCTCTCAGAAGAGCAAGAAAGCCTTCTCTGAAAGATCCAGACTTCCCTATAGTCCCTACCCACCTAGTACTCCTATGTCACAAATTCCTAATTTGGGTTTCAGTGCCTTGTAAATCATTTCAATATTCAAAGACTGAGCACACTTTGAAAGCGCTTACAATAATAGAGTCACCATTGCAATCACACTGTAATTTCAGTTGCAATTATCATGGCAATTGCCATTGGAATGCGTGGTAATCTACCTTAGCATTGTAATGAGTTATTTGTCCAGGAAACCACAACAGTCTTGAAACCACATTGCAATGTCAAGTAGCACATTGTAAGGACTTAAAAATCAATTTTTTTATTTGTAATTTTGATATTTAAATTTGATATTCATCTATTAATAATACATATTGTAAGAATGGCGCATTCAATGTTGCTCAGCACATCCAAACACCTGTAAAAATGTGACAGTTCTGGATTGTAAAAGCAACATGGTAGAAAGTAAGAACTAACCATTACAGACGGAATGTTCGGCGATGAGCAAGGGTGTGGTTATCGATGGATATACCTGTGCAAGAACAAAGAAATAAAAATGAACTGTGCGTTCATTGTTCATTGACGATTGCATATCTCTGAATCATCCATGGGATAAAGTGGCATAGGCTCTAAGGACAGGTTTAGGCTACTGGAACTGCTCATGGAGTTGATACAAGACTTATCTCAAACACATGCAGAGCATCGTCGGACACGAGAGCAAATTAAAGTGAGTGAAGGGTCTGGAGAATGAATGTTAGTGCACATTCCCAATCCTGAAAGCAGAATGCACCTTCAGCATGGAATGAGCTTACCTGTCTTGAGCTGTCTTGCTGAACAGACCAAGGTTCACCTCAAACACGGTCTTTAGAAGACCCATATTTGCACCCTGGTATAAGTCAACTTGGTGCTCCCAGAGGTTGATGAGAAGTACTTCTGACGAAGTAAGGGAGAAAAGAGTGGATTTGTGTTCAAAGTCCTGAGAATGGTTGAATGACAAAAACCACCATTAACTGAAATTCGTTCATACCTGGTCCTCTCCATGTTCCTGTCCATCCATGCCTTCCACATCCATGACCATGACACCCATGTCTTTCCCTCGGCACATCCAGATACCTCAAGCTGAGTTAGCACAAATATGAAAGTTGAGTAGTCCAAATATTTACCTTTCATAGTCTGCTGCCATCTTGTCTCATCCATGATGTCAAAGGTAGTACCAAATAGCCTATTTAACAGTGCACCTGCCAGTCCTCAGTGGACAGCACTTCCAGACATTGGCATTTCAGCAGCTTACTCTTCCCAGTAGACTGCGACCCGAAGACAGCTACTATGTTGTAATTGAAGTCAGCATCACGTAGACCCCATTGTCCTATTTGAGATGTCAAGTGGGTCCTGTTGGAAGTAGTGTAATTGAGGACTTGAGGAAAATTCATACATGTTAGCAGACCGACATGAAGTTCTTCTCATCATTAATGACTTGCAGATGCTCAGAGGTTGACGGACTCTCATTATCTTCTAATGCATGTCCATTCATTGTTGGCTTGGTGCCATTGAGCTGTGCAGTGAGTAATGATTCAGAAGAGTCAAGAATTGAATGAGGAATTTTAACGGATTGACCATCAAGCGACATGACTGCGAAATGAAATGGAGTAGAAATGAATGTCAATCAAATAAAAAAACATGAAGTGTGAGCATGCAGTCAAACTGACATTGACAACATTTTGAGCGGAATGTTCCAACACACCTTCTGAAGGGTCATAATCCCTGGAGACTTGAATATTCTTCCAACTGAACACATGCAGAGCATTGGACACAAGAGCAAGTGAGTGAAGGTTCTGGAGAATGATTAGTGTGCATTCCCATTGATCCTCAAAGCATTGACAGAAATCAAACACACCTTCTCATAATAATCTCTGGAGAGATATGAACATTCTTCCAACTCTCGACCTCTGGAAGTGTTGTGCCAGTTCATCAGCACTGTATATCATGTTGGTGGTGTTTGTCGACAAGTTTTTAGAGGCATTAGAGTCAGAAGGTAAAGTTTTGTATGGCAACAGACGATGTGGTTGTATGATAAGGCACATGAGAACTTTGCAATTGAGTTACAGTCAATTATTATGTAAGCATCGGTCATTGACGTGCATTGTAAGTCTGTTGGACTCAGTTGGAGGCACGTTTGAAGCCCTTGTAATGATATTGAAATTTGAATTGTGTGATTTAGAACAGATCGAACAGTAAGGGTAGCTAATATATGCGACTTTAACACCAGAACATCCATGATGAGTAGGACCCTGAGTTGTGGCCTTCTTCCCCCTAGTCTTGCCCCTCCCTTGTCCCCTTAAGCCTGACACCACATCAGTTTCCTCTCCATCATTGGGTGCAGCTGCCTCAACATTTGTATTCAATTGATTGTTAGCATGAACAGCAGCATGAGATGCTGATTCTTCCATATTTGTAGGCTGAATGTCAAGATTTGGACCTTCAGGCGCTGATAAGATTGGTGGTGCTGAGAAGACTTGTGGCACTGAGGGCGCTGAGGGCACCAATAAGACCTGCACTGCTGAGGGCGTCAATGAGAGTGGTGGAGCATCTTCTTTGCTATCAGTCTCCATGTTAAGTGCCAGCATGGCACGGTTAATTTCGTCAGAAAAATCTTCTGTGCCAGCAGATTCCAGGGTGGATGGTGACTTTGCACCACCGAAAACATGGTTGTTGATATTGGTGACAATAGTCTTGATCCATTTCATGCCCCACTTCACAATGAGTAACTTCTTGTACTGAAAGAAGAGGTCCTTATAGTTGAGAGTTGATGATTTTCCAACTCCTGAACCTGGAAACTCAGTGTCTGGTGAGAGCAGAAATATAGCCTGTGTTACAGTGTATGAGTAGAATCATTTGATGCAAGATAAACAACTTATGATAACTGCAGCCCATGCAATAGACCCTGGTGTGACTTGTTGGAAGCTCCACTTACGAGCATTAGTCTTCGATCCGCTGCAAGGCTCTTGATGGAGTGAGGTGACACCATGGAGCGAGGCCTGCAGAATCTAGATACATCATAGTAAGTACATAGATGACAGCACAATCATGTGAGACAATAGCACACCTTAGCAACAAGTATCCAATTGCCAAAGACAGTCTTGAGGGTCACGTCTTCTTGCAGACCTGGGAACAAGAGAGGTGGAAATATCTTGTAAGCCTGAGTCTTGCCAGAGACTCCAAGCATCTTCTGGATGTCGGCAATGCCAGCTCAGTCATAATTGGCATTGGCAAAGTACTTCCCTGGAAGGTTGAATATATCTCCAGCGATGCCATGCAGTTTTTTGATCTCATTAGAACGAGTGTCAGTGATACACTTATTGACCTATGACAACTGGAATAGATCAGATAATAACTAACAGCACAAAAAGTGAAGTATAACATACAAGGTCTTTGAAGTACATGCTTCCCATTACTGCGTTGTGGATACATTCAGGGAAATGAGTATAGAGTTTGTCCAGGAAGGCAGATTCTTGAGTTGCTGAGGTCTTGTAACGATCAATGCTGTTGAACAGTGTACACGAATCTGGGCACTTCTTCATGAGAAGTTCACTGTCTGGAAACATTTCCACCGTCATACCATATTTATGAGCATACAATGAAATAGTTTGCTCATGAGCAACAAGTGCATCTGGAGCATCTACACATCATTTCCATTTGGGCTTCTCAGTGACGAGAACCTTGTTGTTCTCCTTGAGGGTGCAATTGTCATCATGCAGTCACTGAATCTCAAGTTGCATTGCTTTGAGTGCCTGTATTGAGGAGAGCATAAGTTTCTTTTGAACATAATGAAGTTGGTTGCTACATATGTCCATGAGATCTCCCTTGGAGGCATTGGGCCCCAGGATGATAGAGATCGGATCGGCAACATTGCCCTCATCCCAGTCATCATCTGAATCATCGCCCAACATCTGCACTGACAGGTGAGACATGTTTTAGATGATTAGTGACAAGGTAAGGAAGGGAAAAAGACGGCATGATGCACCTAGTATATAAGTCGAGCTGTATATTAATACCTCATGTACCCTAGACATAAATCAATTAGTTGAAAACTGCTGTGAGGCACATAAAAAAGAGCACAACGGACTGCCGCATGTTGATGGATGATGGGCATAACTTGCTCTAGGACAGTAAACTCTTTGGCTCGTGAAGGGTGTGGTGGACGGTAAACTCTTCAGCTTGTGGAGGATCCTGGGTCTGGTAGGTGGTAAACTCTTTGGCTCATGGAATGTCTGGTTGATGACATTCCATGAACCATTTCGCAGTTGCTGCAGTAGGTTGAGAATAAAATCAGTGTGCCACATGCATTCTGGCATCCTGGACTTACCAATTTGGTGGAGGGCCTGGTGTGTGGTAAACTCTTTGGCTCATGGAATGTCTGGTTGATGACATTCCATGAACTGTTTCGTGGTTGCTGTAGTAGGTTGAGAATAAAATCAGTGCGCCGCATGCATTCTGGCGTCCTGGACTTACCAATTTGGTGGAGGGCCTGGTGTGTGGTGAACTCTTCAGCTCATGGAGGGTTTGGTGGGTGGTAAACTCTTCGGCTCATGGAGGGTGTGGCAGACGGTAAACTCTTCAGCTCATGGAATGTCTGGTTGATGACATTCCATGAACTGTTTCACGATTGCTGTCAGTGTCACCAGCAGCAAAGAATGATGGTGGTTGGGAATAGTGCTTCTAGTAGACCATTAACGAGACCAAGATGCCACAAGTGAAGAAAATGAGCAGGCATACCAGGTACAGTGGAAGAAAGACGACTTGAAGGTGTGTGATCAAACATGTATTGGATGTCCTGCCTTAAGATGTAGTTCCTTCACATGGAGGAACATATCGGTGTTGACAGTGTCGACAACAAGGTGATCAGTACTACCATCTGGCATGAGGAGGGCTCCACAAATGATTGATCATACCGAAAAAAACTCGGCTTGTGCCCAAGGTCTTGCTCAAACGCGATAGAAGTTAAGGTGTTTGTCCTTTCAGAGCTGCACACCCATGGGAGCATTGAACGGATGAATGAGAGCTAATGAGAGAGTGATATCTCCCACTACACATTCAAATAGAAAGAGCAAGTGACCGAATATCACTTTGTCAGTCATCTGAATGAACACACAATCAAAATGCGGATGACCATAGAACTTGGGACTGCATCGAAGATAGTCTGTATGTTGTCACCAATCCACCATAGACTTGTAGTTGACCTTCAAAAAATGGCACTTGGTAATAACCTGTTTGACCATATCAGTGTAGCAAAGCAGAGTCAGACTGAATATAACCAACCTTGTCACTTGCTTGGAGTTGGATGCGGTTTCCACCTGGTAAAGGGAGTTGAATAGCGAGTAGAAAGTTAGTCAGGAATTCATTGAGCTTGGTCCGAAAATTAGTGAATGCAATGTCCTCCTTGTGAGCATCCTCAATTGATTCAAAGGACTCCTCAACCTGCCTTGATCCAAGCTTTATGTGAGGCAAATCTGTATCATTTGATGGGACCAAGTCGTTGTCTGCATTGTCTGGATCCTCCAAGTCTTCACTGTCTTGGGACTTGTACTCATCAAGGTCTGATATGTGGCACCAAATGCTCTCAGCTGCCACTTGCCAGTGGTTTATGTGCAGTATCTGAAATGAAATCAATGCCAAATGATAGTTAAAGTAAAGAAATGTCACCTGTGGCGCCACATCCCTGAAATTCATGCGAAGTAAGTACGAGTCTTTCAGCAGCCCATGCATCTTCTCATTAGGCTTTGTATTGTAGTTGTGGGTTGCACCTTTCACTTCAACATTATCGAAGATGTGCAAGCTCATGTGCAGTTTGGGGAAATTCCAATTCTTATTGCTCTCATCGGCACTCTTGTCTATGTATTGCTATTGTAGGTTCAATGAATGAATGATTATATTTTGAGTGAATGCGAGAAGACGTACTTGTAGATAGGTCGAGAAAGCTTGTATTGTATGCTGGCTGGCACTGATGGTCTCAGTTGTGTGAACTTGCAGTGCTGCATACATGTTGAGTTTGAGAAAGAGGCGGATGCAATGAAGTAGAAGATAGCCAAGTGGACACTCATCCTCTGTTAAGATTGCATGTGTAGCATGTATCACCATCTGAAAAAGAGTCAGTGACAATCAAGGAGGATGTGAACCAAAAACAAACCTTAGAGATGTCTTTGTACATGCTGCCATCAGTGAATGAAATGCTCATTACCTGAGCGAGGTGCTTCAAGTTCCGCCAGCGAGGAAAGGCTTCATAACTAGTTTAACGAGTTAGTTCAAGATATATATTTACAATGCTCAAGCTGCAGACATACTTTTTGTCCACTTACACTACTTTTGTTCGTCCCAAACTGCCAATGATTTTCTGTAGTTCGACCCAGAGATGGTTGTGGTATAGACCACTGTTGAAGTGAAGTCAATCCCATGACAATGCATCGTGTACATCAGTACACATCACAGCCGCAAAGGCATTCTGTAGTTTTGTTTAATTAGAAATAGATTTACAAAATAAAATCTTACTATGAGATCACAAAGGACGTACTCTTTCAGTTTCTCCTCCTTCTCCTCAGCAGTTTGCTTGGACCGTGCGGCCTGCAAGACTTCCTGCGACTGAGCAGATGTTTGATAAGGATAACACTTCAATGTGTTCATAAGTTCGTCATGGGGCACAAGGCAGACTGGACATGGACAAAGGCATTTGATGCCTTGGATCAGCGACATAATGCATCTTAAGTATATTATTCATTAGCAATTCAGATTAAAATCGAAGCAGTCAGACATTACTCACTGTTCCTCATAATCAGCCGACAAAATGAGGATGAAAGGAAAAAACCAGTGTTGAACATTATCGAGGCACTCAAACCATTGTCCTGTGCGAGATTTTGATGTGAGTGAAGACAGGATCTTTATGAATGACTCATGCCAAATGGCATTCTTGAAGTTGACCCAGCTTGGCTTGCTGGCGTGGTCTCTGTCTTCCTTCACCTGTGGTAGAATATGAATCCTAACTATATTGAAAATATTGCCATGACATACAATCAGAAGCCATCCAACTACATAACTGCCACCTACACCCTGTCCATTACGAATGTCTGTAGGTAGATTTGCTAGATGTGCAATGACAGGATATCCTCTTGCAGTGCCGAATGACGACAACTGAGTTTTGTCAGCATACAAGATGAAAGCCAAGGGCTTGCCGCCTGGTGGGAGCTGAGACTACGAGGCAAAAAGAATGCGATCAAAATCGCCAAAGGTGATAGTAGTACATACTTGAACATTCCAAAAGGTGTTGGCAGTGAAAGGCTCATCTACAAAATGTACGAAAGTCTCGCCATTGAACTTTGAGAGGTGCTGTGCATCAAAAACTATATGTGGGAACAGTCAAGGATTGTGAAGGAGATCGGCTGCCCACTCCCAGAGATCCTGATAGTATAAATCGAATTGTCAAATTGTGTCATTGTACGATACAGAAATTATGTCCTGAGTAAACTAACAAAACCCAGGAGTTGTCAGACATTGAGTTTCAGAATGAATGAAAGAAAACAACCCCAGTGACGCGATGGGAGACAGCATCCCACATGTTGCAGATGTCTTTGTGATTCTGGAATGTGAATTTTTCCTGCCAGGAAGTGCACTGGTTACAGAACTTGATCAGACGATCAGTCTGTTTGTTATTCAGGCATGCCTCCAGAGCAAGCTCAGTGATCTCAAACTCCAGTCGCGATTTGAATGGAGCCCAAGGTTGTTTGTTGGGAGGTGTGGAAGATGTCGAGGGTGTTGGATGGCGTTTAAAATCGTTGAAAGCATGAACTTCTGATGCCATCCTGCTGCTGGGATGATATTCACGCTTGATATCGTCAACTTGGAATATGGGATCTATGCGTTCAGAGATGTCAGCATCAAGCAACAAGGGGTGTTCTAGCAAAGTGTTAAATGTGAATATAACAAACAAAATGGACGATATTCTGAGCTTACCATTGTACCCCATGTTGTCTAAATCATCCCAAGCGCCTGGAGAGATATCACATTGTCCTGTTGCAAATTGAATACAATCAGAAAACACACTAAAAGGACACTCACCTCTCTGTCCTAACACTGCATCAGCGCAATCTCCCCTCATTTGTTGCGGATTTGAGGGACCTGTGATTATTAGTATAATTAAATATTGTCAATAATGAGAGATTGCATTTACCTGCAGTTACAGCCTGAATGGAATCCACAAAGTGTTGATTTTGCTGTTGTTTTTCAGCTTTCTTCTCACAAGCCTTGCGGTGAGTAGTGTAACTGCATGGTTTAATGTCTTGGTGACACAAGTCACAGTATTTTGACCTCTCAGGGCCCATTTTGTTGACAGGGATGTACAAGTTATGTACTGGTATCAATATGTATGGAAAGAAGGGGGAGAAGGCTCAAGAACGCTGTAAATGGGAATTCAAGCAAGTCAGACACATCAATCACATTGCATACACATTGCAAGTGATTGAAACCCTGCCATCAATCTTACAGCATCGTTGTAAACATGATTGTAATGTGATGTAAATCGTTCCTGATTACAATTGTTTTAGGAAATTTGCAACATAGACAAACCTCTTCATCATGAGGATCCTTTGACATTCCCTGCACTCCTGTCCTCCCTATTCTTGCTGTCCCAGGCCCTTCATCCATCACACACTGCACAATTGTTTCTCACTTTGAAACAAGTGCACCAGCACCTGTAGAAGACAGAGATGAAGAAATCCCTGACACTCCACCCATTGAACCGGTAGCACCACCAAGATTCCCCTCCCCTGAACCAGAACCATCAGACACTGACTTGGACTCAGACTCCAACAATGACATGCCAAAACCTATTGAAAGAAAGATCTGTCAACCACCTGACTTTAGTGGTAACCGAGATGAAACCACAAGGTTTCTTCGTCTCATCACACTCTATCTACACTGCTAATCAGGATAAACCTGAACATAACATGCATAATCATACCTTTTGTTAAGAACCATGCTCAAAGGAGAGAGAGACTGACTCAGAGGGGCTTGGCCTCAGCTTGTACGCTGTGCCCCTTACCCGAGTATGTGCCCTTCATTTCAGAGGAAGTCTGATGATGGTCCAATGAAGTCCGGAGGACTTCCAGAGGCTGGCTACTCTGGTGGAGAGTGCGGGAGGACTTCCG
Organism: Suillus subaureus; assembly: GCF_016647635.1. Taxonomy (NCBI): domain Eukaryota; kingdom Fungi; phylum Basidiomycota; class Agaricomycetes; order Boletales; family Suillaceae; genus Suillus; species Suillus subaureus. The sequence continues at coordinate 11,812 of NW_024538667.1, forward strand.
GAGGAGCGTGGGAAACGTCCGGAAGAGCGCGGGAGAGTTCCGGAGGAATGCAGGAAATGCTCAGGAGAGTTCCCACTGCAAGGTAATACTTCTACAGGAAAACAGGATGGAAGGGTAGGAGGTCTGGAGGGCGGAACATCCAAAGGACAGGATACCCGGAGGTATGAGGGACAGGACGTCCAGAGGTCTGGAAGGAATAGGGGTATACTAGAGGCTATCTGAGAGGATCAGTAAGCAAAGGAGTAAGGCTATGTACGAGCATGTGGAAACACATTGGTAAGTAAGACAGAACATAAGTAAATGAACTCAGAGATGAAACTAGTAGAAGGATCAATCAGCAAGACGGAAACAGAGATAACCGAGAACCGGAAAGGTAGAGATGTCTAAATAGGGATAGGTGCAGGATCTCGGACAGAGGGTGGGAATAGGTCCAGAGATCTGGGGATCCAGAAGGCAGGGCAGAAACAGGACTGAGATATGTGAGGTGGTGGATGTAGTCCAGAATCTGAGAGGAGGTAAAGTCCAGATGTCTTGCTGGACAGAATGTGTGTAGGGTGGACAGGATAGGGGATCCAGGAATGAGTTGGATATGGGGTCCGGAAACAGGTCCGGAAAGCGTGGGAATATGATGGGATCTATGTCTGGCATACGGGATATGACACCTTTATGGGATCTGTGAGAACCCCAGTACTATCAATATATATATATTTACCAAAGGATTTCTGTCAATGTTGTAATGATGACATGAAGCAAACCATAATAGGATATTGGTTGCAAAGGTCAAGCAGAGATTGGGATCCTCTCTGATGAGCATGGTGTCAGGGATGGCACACTATCATATACTAACATTGTGATGGGGTCAAATGCTAAGTGCTGAGTGCTGAGGTCTGGTACTTACATTGTGCATTTGCAATAGATATTACTATATCTACTCAGAAGGTGCTTCACAATGTGATGAGGGCAGCTCAAGCATACATGTTGATTGACATAATTTACAAACAACAAGTATAATTTATATAAGAACAAAATGCTACAAGTACGAGGGGAAAGGAAAAATAAGCTGAAAATCATCCCATATACTTATGTGAATCTCATCTAGGATGTGCTGGCTGAGAGAGCTATCAGCTGGTATAGTCAGATTGTCCACCATCCAAGACTCAATAAATTTCCCTTCCAAACTGATCTTAGGGTTCCAGTTAGGCCAGGACCCCCAAGGAAAGTCTGGATTGGCAGCAATGAATGCCATCCAGAATGTGTCACAGCCCCAGGCCCACTCAGGTGCTCTAACATCTTGAATGGTGTCAACTAGCCAACTTTCCACCTGTCTGGTGAGCACAGACCAGTTGGCCTCACACAAGGGATTGAAAGATGGTGGAAGTGGCAAGAAGGGTATCTACAATGTAAGGTTCAATGCATGTCAGTGCTGTGCACCCTTTGAGACTCACCATGCACTGTAAGACAGACTGTGACTCAACATTTAAAACCAATTCTGTCCAGGAAATATGGTGGATTACAGGCACCACCTGCCCTTCAAATTCTCATGGTAGTTGAATTGTGACCTGTAGTGGCTAGTAGACAAGGTGAAGGGTGTCAAGGAATCTGAATAAAGAGTACTTACAATGGTACCAAGTTTCAACAGTGCTGACCATGCCATACTTCCCTGTAAAGATATGGAGAGAGAAATGGGCGTGAAGCTGACACCTTCATTAGCCAGGAGAGGCAAGGTGTGGATGATGCTGGTGACAACAGACATGGGTCTGTGCAGTAAGAGTTGTTCTATTGACTGTCAATATTCTTCAAAGTTGTGTTGATCAAAGACAAGGAAATATTCCCACAGATGATGGTTGTTGAAACTGTGGCATTGAAGCTTGAATGTTCAGAAGCTTCTAAGTTCTGAAGGTCCCCTGTGAATCGTGATCAATATTCAAGTGTGTTTGCAGCGTGTTGCCTGATTTTTTGACTCTGACCTTTACTTTGAGCACTCTGAAACATACCATGGCCAGGACAGGTTGTCAGTGGTCAATTCCCCTTGATCCCCAAGGTATGAATTCTTTTTATGCCAGTAACAGACTTACAATGATATTCTTCAGTATTTTCATTGCCGAAACTCGGTGGATGTGTGATATGCAAGGTCTGCCTGCAGCACAATGGGAGACTGTGAGCTATGTAGGCCTGCCATGTTGCTGACCACTGTGCTACAAAACTTCATAAAGACAGCTTTATTCTTAGTTTGTGCACTCAGGAGAAGAAAAATTGACCACTGCCTGCCCAGTCACTGTCACCTCACCTCACTCCCACTGCTCATTCCCATCTGGCCTATGATATACCACCACCAGAAGATCCAGAGAGACCAATAACACCTTCCCCCCCTTCAGTGATGAACATGGAGGATGACGACAATGACTGTGATCATGAACAATTACTGCAACTGTGGGATACTGTCATATCCCATATGCCAGACATAGATCCCATCATATTCCCACGCTTTCCGGACCTGTTTCCGGACCCCATATCCAACTCATTCCTGGATCCCCTATCCTGTCCACCCTATGCACATTCTGTCCAGCAAGACATCCAGACTTTACCTCCTCTCAGATTCCGGACTACATCCACCACCTCACATATCTCAGTCCTGTTTCCGCCCTGCCTTCCGGATCCCCAGATCTCTGGACCTCCGGATATTAACTGTTACTATCTCCAGACCTATTCCCACCCTCTGTCCGAGATCCTGCACCTATCCCCATTTAGGCATCTCCGCCTTTCTGGTTCTTGGTTATCTCTGTTTCCATCTTGCTGATTGATCCTTGTATGAGTCTTCATCTCCAAGTTCATTTAGTTATGTTCCATCTTACTTACTAATGTGTTTCCACATGCTCATACATAGCCTTACTCTGTTGCTTACTGATCCCCTCAGATATTCTCCAGTATATAACCCCTGTAGATACTCCTGTAGTTTCCTTAGTCTGAATATCATCTTAGATCCTGTTCATCACCTTAGATCTGCCCAATCATCTTCTGGACTTCAGTCTGTCTGAGTCTCATCCTTTTCCATAAGGCCTAGGGGAGGATTCCTTAGGCCAGAATCCTGGACCTTCGGATTTGTCCCCTATGTCTCTGTCCCAAGTCTAGGGATTGCTTCCCAGCTGGAGTCTTGCCTTTCCAGCACTTACCCTCTCTCCAGACTTTGGTCCACTTCCTGTCTCTCCAACTCTACCTAAGGGTAGTCTACCTCTGTTTGCTTCTACATCAGACTTCGTCTGATGTAGCCCCTATTCCTTCTAGACCTCTGGATGTCCTGTCCTTCAGATGTTCCATCCTCCTAACCCTCAGACATCCTGTCCTCCATACCTCCATGTCCTATCCTGTGTACCTCTGGACCTTCAGTCCTCCTGTCCTCCATACTTCTGGACATCCTGTCCTCCTGTCCCCCTGTCCTCTGGACCTCCTACCCTTCCATCCCATTTCCTGTAGAAGTATTACCTTGCAGTGGGAACTCTCCTGAGCACTTCCTGCATTCCTCCGGAACTCTCCCATGCTCCTCCAGAAGTCCTCTAGCACTCCACCAGAGTAGCCAGCCTCTGGAAGTCCTCTGGACTTCATCAGACCATCATCAGACTTCCTCTGAAATGAAGGGCACATACTTGGGTAAGGGGCACAGTGTACGAGCTGAGGCCAAGCCCCTCTGAGTCAGTCTCTCTCTCCCTTGAGCATGGTTCTTAACAGATACATCAACACAAATATTTGTGATTGAGGAACCTGACCTTTACAGTGAACTTATTGCTGCTCGAAAATGGGGAGATACACTCTTTACATGCTCTCTTCAGCCGCTTGCAGATGAACTTGGACTCGACGACGATGACATGCTGGACCCTCCTCCCGATGATAACGAATTTGGGTCGTCCTTGGAAGACGAAGGTATGTAGATACTGCATATATCATGCGAGAAATGACTCATTGTGCTGCAGAGGATCGCATCAACAATCAACTGTGCATGGATGATTCCACATATCCATGGCCTTCAAAAGCGGTATGTCTCATTTCATTTTGATCTATCAATGAATTTACAGAACCCTGCCAGACCTTTATCACAGACCTCCTCTTTGGTTCAACACACCTGCAATTTTCAGAGGCACAGAAAAAAGCTGTGCTTAGTTGGGCACATGAAATGGGCGCTCAAAATGTGCCTACCTTGTATGCGCTTCGCAAAGCTCAAGATCACATTTGTAGCTGCATTGGAAATCCAACTTGCAAGGTTACAGCATCTTCCGGTAACATTTTTTATATAAACTCAATCAGCTCTGCAATTGCTAAGGTACATCCATCTGCTTTGGTGTCAACACTGATTGATCTCCCTCACCAGGACTATTCCAATCCTCTCACTTGCTTCTGCATGCATGACTATCCTGAAGATGGGAGAGGGAATATGTCGCAAATGCACCATGGATTGAAGATGCTCCATGAGCTTCCCAAAGAACTACTTGTCCCATCCATTCGTGTCAATAACAATATCTACTTCCGGAATGAGCTGCTCCAGTTGACAACTGGATTTTTTATACCTACACATTTCTTTCAAGGCAAAATCTCCAGTCGCAATGCTGAGCAACCATCACTGCAGGTCCTTGCATTGGGACATCCAGTTGTATGGACAGAGGTACAATCACCATCCAAGTCTAAATTGCAATGTCTTACCCCTTTCCAGGCAGGTTTTGCAGTAGATCCTGAGTGCATCATATTGGAAGTTTCATTGTTTCAGCAGACCTACATAGACTTGCAGACTGATGTGCATTTGTGTGGCTTTACATGTGAGTAACTTCTACTTTCATTTAGGTGACTACTCATAGGCTTCTAGTGACATCACAGTCCTTTGCTGCAAAAATGCCTAACCCCTTGCATGGAAAGTCAAATGGTTGACTTGTCCTCACTGTTCCCCTCATAATCTTCATGGACGATGTCTCTGGGAATATGTCAAAGCAGTGGAACAAACACCACACAGTGTACATGTCTAATGCCTCCATGCCATGTGAGATGCTTGAAAAGGAATTCTGTGATCATTTTGTGTCATCCTTGCCACATGCTTCACCCATGGAGATCATCAAAGCTGTCAAAAAGTCAATCAGGTTTGTCTCTTTCAATTTCTTGAGTCAATTTGTCATGTTGATGTGTCCGTCAGGGCTGCTGCAGATGAGGGCACTGTTGCATATGACTGCAAATACAGAGATGAGGTTATGCTCATCCCTTATGGCCTATTCGAAGCAGGAGATAACCCCATGCAGGTGGAAGAGTGCAGCCATGGCAGTTTGCACTGCAATTACTTCTGTCACACATGCAAAGTAGGAGAGACAATATCTATGAAACAGTCTGATGAAGGATATCTTAAACTATTCGAAGTAAGCCTTTGTATTTGCTGGTGATCAATTTTCTGAAGTGCTGCATCAGATTGGAGAGCTTCATCGACCAGAAGAAATGATTCAGCAGATTCTTGAGCAGATTGAGCTTTTGAAGTTGTCTGGTGGAACTACAAAAGTCCAGAATGCTGTCTTGTCAACTGGCACCCATGACACTACCTCTGCATCAATTGTGAACCGCCTCCTGGAACTCGGGAAGTGTCTGCGAAAATGAGAACCTGGGAAACCAGCAATCAATGAATGAGAAGTCCAACAGACATTGGAGAGGGAGTTCGAGGAAATGCTGGGCGGTCTCTCTGTGGAAGATCATATTAACCCTTTGCTTAGCATGACAGGGCTCAACGTCCATCAAGACATGCCAACAGAGATTCTCCATACCATCCTCCTTGGTGTCATGAAGTACTTTTGGGGTCAGACTATCTGGATCCTCAACAAAGCACACCTCGTCAAGATATTTCAAACCAGATTGGACAATATCAACAAAGACAGCCTTAATTCACCCACTCTTGGCACAGAGTATATCTGTCAGTACAGTGGTAGCCTGATCAGCAAACACTTCAAGAGTCTTGCTCAGCTCATGCCTTTTCTATATACAATCTTGTTCCATCTACTGTCCTGAATGGATGGACCATCATTGGACAGCTGGTGGTCTTGCTGTGGCATATGAGAATTGATGATGTTGAGGAATATCTGGTATGCTACCTTCCCCAACCCTGATTCACGAATACAAACTAATTTCAAGTCTACAATACCAGGCTTGTCTCACATGCACTATTGACGATTTCCTTAATATCTCGGTTCAGTGTGTGCCTAGCATTATCCTCACCAAATCAAAATTTCATTTTTTACTCCATATTCTGGCCTATATCCAAAGGTGTGGGCCACCTATCTTGTTCTTGACTGAACACTTTGAGTCCTTCAACCATGTCTTCTGACTCAGCTGTGTTCATAGCAACCATCAAGCTCTGAGTCATGGCTCATGCAATGTGTTTGCGTATAATGATATTCTTAAGCATGTTGCTACTGGGGGTTTTTGGATGGAGTTGAAAAGCAAGCAGTGGGTGCATGCTGCTCCAGGTGTCCTCAACTATATCACCAATCACCCAGAGCAGTGGCACCTCTTGGGTGTTCCCACAGTGCACAAGAATCATCCAGGTGAGTTCATTGCAACATGTCCATTCTTAATTCTCATGTATATAATTTTTGAGGCATGGCAACAGTTCCAACTTCATCAAAGACCTCGCCTGTGCCATGGACATCAACACACTCGAGCATGCTCCAGCCAACTATGAAGTCAAACAATGCCGTATTTCAAGTGTCTTTGGTCATTGCTGTGAATGGGGACAAGGTCACCATTGAAAAATATGCCATTTTGTGTGGCAATGGACAGCTGCCTACTGAAGTGAGGATTTTACTTTTGCCATGCTGCTGTTATCTTATGCAATTTCAGGTGTCTATTGGAAAGATCATTGAAATTATTGTTTCAGAATCTAGCCCTTGTCTTGCAAGTCACATTATCGTCTGGCCTCTTCATTTTCTACCTGATATCCACCCCCAGTTGCAATTACCTCAGTTGCAACTTGCTGATGAAGAGCACTTGCTATTGCCCTCAGTAAGAGTGGCCCATTCTTCATTCTTTGCAAATAGCTAATTTAGACTTCAGAACATCTTATCTGCTGTAAACGTACAGCATAACTGTGTGTCATTGAGCTGTGGTGAGTTTGTATCTGTCAACATACAACAAGAATGCACTGAGATGACAAAGACCAAGACATTGCTTATGCATGAAAACACCAGCTGTTTTGTTTTAAATGCCCATTCACTGCACAATTACGCCCTCATATCCCAGGTCATCCCCCACCCCCTTCACATGGCAATGAGCCTCCCTTATTTGCCAAACTCACAGGAAGTACAATTAAAAGTGGCAAGGGCTGTCACAGCAAAGAAGGCTGGAACCACAGACCCAGCTGAATGTGCTGGTAGTGCCCCCCCAGTATTTGAACGTGAACGCACTACCCGTAAGCCCAAGCAAGGTGGGAAGAGTAAGAAGGCACAGCAAGTAGCTGCAGGTCCCTCCTCTCAACCACCTATGCATTCATCCTCAGCACCACAACCAGCACTCCACCCACTCGCACATCTGACATTCTCTATCCCCATGATACCAGTACATTTAACTGCTTCCCATCCTCCTCCAATGCCAGCATATGCAGGCGCCTACCATTACCCAATGTACCCATCACCATATGTATTCCCCTCAGGCCTCTTTATGTACCCACTTCCTTCCCCTGCAAACACTCACTTGCATGTGGGACCTTGAATATGATGGGGTCTACAGTACATACTTCTATAATACACCTGTTACATGTAGCCTCAGTCTAACAAAAATATTATTCATTGAAATGCACGATACAACTGATAAAACTGATACAACCTATTTATAGTATAGACAGTGGAAACAGACAATATCAGTTGGGTTGAGACCAGTGAACTTTGCCACCACTCACAACAGATTCACAAACCAAGATCAATTCCATTGCAACATGACTGCCAATATCAATATCCATGCATTCCATGTTGAAAAGGCTACTGCTGCCTCTTATCAGATTGGAGATTCAATAACCAATGTCGGCCAGCTGAAAGCCTGTCTCCAGTGCCACGCTGCACTCAAGTTTGACAGAGAATGGTTACAAGCTCCTGACATTCATCCTTGGATTCAATTCTGTCCTTCTAGCTACAAGTAAGCATGTTGCTGTTAGCATGAATATTCATTCATACCACCTCCAGATATACATGGTACCTCCATGCTTGAAGATAACTTGATCACCCTCGAGAGCGTGTATGGTTTGGCGGACCATATTCTCGCTAGCATTCCCTCCCAGCAGCTACAGCTCTCTGATTCTCCCTCACTCGCAGCAACCATGACCCAAACCTTGGCGAGTCCTGCCCATTTAAAGAATCAAGAGTTGATCAACCTGGTGCTATCAATGAACAATGCCCTCAAATTTAAGGACCAAGTGAGGGAAGAACAGCAGGCTGACTTTCACACAACACTGGAGAAGTTTCAACATGATCAGCTGTGGAGGGAGGAGGATGTGAAACAAGATTTCCAGTGATACACCAAGGATGTGGAGCGACAGTTGAAGGACACTGGGCATCAAAACAACATCCTCAAGCAAGAACACAACCTTGACCAATCATGAATCAAATTCTTAGAGGACAGGCAACAAGAGGACAGACTGTGGATTAAGGACCTGGAGGATAGCCAACAACAGAACAACTCACGGATTAAGGACCTGGAGGGATCACTTCTTGAGGAGAAGAAGATCTGGGTGGAGGAGAGGGAAGCTAGGGAGAAGGAGAAGACATCCATGCTAATGAGGATCCAGGAGATTGAAGATGAGCACATTGAAACCACTTGGTGGGTCAGCAGTGCAGTAAGTATCAAATATTTAATGCAATAATGATGCTTGAACCATTGGTTAGGATACCAAACTCTTGGATCGTGTTTTACTCCACCACTTACTCAATCTCGCACAAGTGAAGCTAGCCACCATGTCTGGACTTCCCAAGTGCGAGAATGCCTTTTGTATCATGCAGTCATTCCTCTGGAGGGAGGCACTGGCTTCCTCCCAGACAACCGCTGAGTGCTTGCAAACCACCCATACACTGTTGAATGTACCAGGGACATCCCTTGATGCTGCCACAAAAGATTCATCTCATCCACCACCGGGATGACTCTTGTGGTCCAAAAACCATCAGAGATCTGTGAAATGGGAGACAGTGTAGTGCACCCTAAGTATGTATCAAAGGACGCATATAAAAAATAATCGCGTGACACACTGTCACTGATAATCACTCCGGACTTCATGCTATCTTAGAGTATGTCAATCCTGTATCCTGGTCCAGCTGATTTCATATCATGTATACATTCACAACATCATATTTTTAGATTTTTTTCCTTCAGCACAAGTTAGGGGTACGAGTAGGCAGATTTTACCAATGTATGCATATGCCAATGGATTTTCAGTCACATGTCAATGCATCACATTTGGGCTGACTCAGGAGTTTCTTTGTTGTGTTCATTGCACAGTGCTTGCCTGGTGATTATGAGCTATCTCAGTCAATTCCAGCTCCAACAGGCACCTGTGCCTGTGTTACCTCAAGCTGCTACATCTAGCCCACTGTCATCCCCACTTACAGCTTGAACACCACTTCAGCCTGTAACCCAAGGCAAGGTCAGATGATGGATTGAATCCACAGAGTCACTGGAGGCTGAAATTAAGTGTCTCAAAACTTGTGCTACAGATGTTTGCAGGACTAATGGATTACCTGATGATACATTAGATCAATTTACTACAGTAAGTCATCAGGATGTACAGTATAAGCAGTTCTTAACTTCAATCATGCAGAAATCTGAAAAGGAGATGCTACCAAACATTATGGGACATCTCATTGCCCTAGACAAATGAAAGGCAAGAGATGATGCTCGTGAGCTTGTTAACTCGGTGGAATTCAAGGTACAGGTCTGACTCCTATGTTTACTATACTCTTACATTGCTTCAAGCAATCACTCACCAACAGGCTTTGTGCCTGCTTATTATCTCCAAATCTCTCAGGATATGTGACGCACTTGTCTCAGAACCTCTTCATGAGTTTTTTTATTCTTATCTGATGAATAAAAATGAACAATCTTTCAGGAATTTGTAAAGAAACACCCTTCTGTATTCAAGTTACCCCTTGTCACCCTGCAGGATCTCGAGCTCATGAATAAGTTGGACTCAATGATTAAGGAACTGCTTATGCAGCAGCATGGAAGCATGAAACAAAAGGTTTGTCAATTCCTGAGCTGCCATTATATTTTTAATGCTTCAAACACAGATTGTTACTTCCGCCAATAGAGGATCAAATATTCATGCACTTTGTCGGTCATTATTGTGTAACTGCACCAAGATTACTTCAGCACACTGGTCTCATGTGGCCTTTCTGGTAAGTCAATTCATGACTCCACCATGTTTTACACTCACACCAATCTAGTGTTCTTTGCTGATTCAATTCCAGACTGTTGTTGCAGAGAGTGCAAAGCTTCAAGAGGAAGTCACTTCAAACAGTGACCATGCACATGTGCCAGCAGATGCAGAAGGCAACGATGTTGATCCCAGTCCTCTGGCAACCACACAGTGCACTTGGACATTTAATCAATATTGGAGCTATATCAACATTCTTCTAGATGAGCTCAGGGACAATGCTAGGAAGAATACATCTACAACTCAGGCAGCCAGAGAATTCACTAAAAAGTGTGTTTCACTGCTTCTCCATTAATTTGATCTCATCATTGATTTGTATAGATTTTTCACAGAGGTCCTCCGAGTGGACTTATGAAAATACCCAAGTACAATGTCCCTTGCACCATCCCTCAACTCTGTGACTGTGGACTGGCAAAAGATGATTCATAGCAAACTTATTTGGTGATTGTTCTGTCATGTCCTACTATACTTTAGATACACTGTGATAATAACAATGAATTGCTCCCATATTTTGCGCCATCACTGCAAGTCTATCTACAACATATATAAGCATGAGATACTACCAGCGATGGTGTCCACCATGTCATGCTGATATTAGTTGAATTTTGTTGTCACCATGGTATACATGCAATGGTGATGAAGTGTCAATGGGAGCTGATGTTAACATTGCATACATGTTATGGCACTAATATTGTGGTATCATTTCACTTCCTTGGTTGCTTGTCCCTTGCACAGACCTTGTGTGAAGGTTGGCTCAGCTGTCAGCAGTACCCAGGAAGGTCAGCATCAAGGTTATATTTGGTTCATTGTCTACACAACATTTCTGGAAATCCTTCTGTTAACCATAACCCTATGTAGATGTGTCACAATCCTATTTTCGGGTCGTGACAACGTTTGTGATGATTTTTGGTGTACTCACTTGCAGGTCCACCCTTGGCACCACTTTTGTGGTCTTAGAGACCTGGTTTCTTTGTAGAGCACAACTAGTCTGTGAGACGTACCCTCCCATGTGAGTATGAGACCTCTCACCTCCTGTGGAGCTCTTGGTGCTCCTGTTACTCCTCTTGTCTCTGTGGTGCTCTTTTGTGCTCTACAAAGAAATGAGGTCTCTAAGATTGTGGGAATGGGAGAAAAGTGGTGCCTGCCTATGTACCTAGGACCTCTCCAGTGAAGGCACGGGTATCAAACATTCTGTCATTGATATTTGGATCAGGAAGGTATCTATCATATAACACATGGCATACTACACTGTATCATACTAAAATGCATTGCAATGAAAAACATACACAGAAAAGACATGCGAGAAGAGGGTTGTCTCATTTGGATGTGGGAAGAACAAGGAGGGTTTGTGGGCTATGACACTCTCTGTTGGATGCATGTAGAATGATGAGCACCCACAGATGATTGGACATCATCGTGTGGAGGATGTCCCAATCTTGATGATGATGCCATGGGCACCATAATTTCTGTGGGAGCATCCACAGGGAGCTGAGAGATCCATTTTTTCAGGAGTGCCATGAGCACTGCATGAGTTACGCCAACAGAGGGGTCGCTCAGGTCGCTGGCTGCTGCTAGAATTAGATGATGCCACTCCTGTATGATTTGACTGAATGGTGTGAAGAATGAAGTAGTTTTTTCCATCAATGATGAGTCATTGTGAGGTGCAAGCACATATCCCTGCTTTGCCAACCAGGGATCAGCACCTGAGGTCTCAAATTTATCAACCCACAAGGGCCTCCTGCCCTCATCTTTCATGAAGCTGCGTGGCCCATCAAAGGTGGTCACAAATTCAACAAAGATAAAAAACAATGACTCCAGGTCATCACTTGCTGTGTGTTGGATTGTTGCACCCTTTGCAATACCCTCCCGGAGAAGACAAATTGACATATAGGGCCTAGTACCCTTCAGATAACATGCTCAGCCATGTGCCATGCCGTGAAAATTGTAAGTATCACTCACCGTGCCCTCTGAAGGAACACTAACAGCGCCTTCTGCAATAATGCGAGCATGATCAAAGTCAATAAAATAACCTTGTCCATCATGGATGATAAAATTATTTGGACTCAAGTCTCCATGGAGGACGTGACTTGCGAGCATTAAACTATGAGCTAAACACTGATGGGTCAGTCTCAGGATTCAATTTCAACACACTTGAGACTCACCCGAGACAAAGTCATGGAAGGCTCTCAACAGCTCAAGCTTTGAGGAGTAGTACACAAGTGGTTCTCCACAGGGGGTCAACAGAAGGCACCAGTGGAATCTGCGAATAAACCCAGAGGTACAAACACCATGGGAAGCTCGAATATGATACATGCAGTCCGGCTCCCCATCGTAGAGGACATCCCAATGGGCCACGAGCTTGACTACATTCGGGATTCCTTCAACCATCTTGAGAATTGTCACCTCATGGTTTTTCTTGTCCTCAGCGATCCAACAGTCTTTGAGTGCATACTCCATCCCATCCGAGGTCTGAATGCGATAACAAATCATGCCACGAGAAAAGAAACCTTGGCTTCACCAAAGCACGCTCATGATTGATAGATGGGATTTATCATGGTTTTCTATCCAGCCTATGGCATTCTCCTGCAGATCAGCATGCAAGCCCTTGCAGGCAGGATTGCACATATGCATTGTGGGATCATACCCGAGGTTGTTGGTGTGTGCGAGCATTAAGGTGTTTAAAACCTTGAGAAGACACAGGATTTTCAAGGATATTGACAGGGCATGAAATGATCAGACCTGAGCGGTCAAAGTAGTGAAGGCGAAGCAGGTTATTGGTGATAGTAAAGATCAAGATGAACCGGCGCCAAGGTTGTTCTTGCATCACCAGGTACCCTTTAGTGCCGCTACCATAATACAAAGGTATGGAAGAGTCGAGTTCGCTTTCTGTGTGCTCCACACATGTGATAATATTGGACCATCACAATGAGAGGTTGCATAGATTGCAATCCACCAGAATAACATCTGGCTTCTGCGCATTGGTGTTGTCCAGGACAGGAGTATTACAGAATTGGGAGGACCAAATACACTTCAGTGGGCCACCAATAACGTTCATGGCACTAAAGGGGAATGCAGCAGAGGGATTGGGGAAAATTTTTTGTACATTGCATGCATGGCAGCTTGCACGACATTGAAGAGGAGGGTCCACTTGCCCTCTGTCATTGCTGATGCCCAAGGCCACTTCTTGCTGGGGTGCTTGTCATCGTATCCTTTGGCACTGAAGCTCTTGTCGGTTTCAGGTGTTGTGAAAGATGAATCCGGTATCCCCACTTCTGTATCGGTCAATGTGGCCGACACCATGCTCATCTGTGCGTGTGGTTGTGTCTTTTGTGCCCTGCCTGCATTTCGTCCCTGTCCCTTCTGTACCTGTGCCTTCTTCTTCTGTTTTCTGGAGTCTACCAACAACTTCAGCTGGACATTCCTGTTATCGAACAGCCATTCTGCTTTTGCGCCATGGCATGCAGCAGGTTGAAAGATAGACCCACTCTTAACCCTCTTCCCTCCTGGCCCAGACTTGAAATAGTAAATTTTGTTGAGAGATGCTGGAGTGAAATTAGTCTGTAAGATAAGGGTATCCATAACAGACTTGGCATCTTTGGGGAGTGATTTTTCTTCCCATAAGATGGTGCCGATGAATTCTTCCTCCAAGAGCTTATCCATAGCAATCTTGTTCCAAGGTTCAGGGAGTGCATTGCAGGTACTGACCAATCCATAGAGGCATTTATGATAAGAAGTTGTGCTCACTGGTTGTGGCAGTGGCATCATGGGAATGGTTGGTAGTCAAGTGGAGTAGTTGAACAGTTGAGAACATCTCACTAATTATGGAAACACTTCTGTGTGCCATGTATGGGTAGCATCATGTTATGAGTGACCTGGTTGAACACATCAACTAACCATACGTCATCTTGTATTCATATGCCAAAATGTAATTTTGCATGATTTTTTTCGATGATTATCCCACACACCAAATCGGACATGAATCATGGTGTATTTTCTACACACAGCAAGTGATCAGAACATTGTACAAAAGCATAGTATCAAGACAACAGACACCTTGGATTTACCTTGGAATGGCCCCTCCTTCAGATGATCCTGGCACTGCATTGGCAATGGGACTCCTGCTCCCGCGATGTCCATCTGTCCAAGCCTCGTGCTGATATGCATGCTAGTAGCCAACTTGACCTTCATGACCGGCTGGATGCATGTGTTCTCCATGGATGTCTGATGGGGGAGGTCCACATGAATGGTCATCCAGAAGTTCATGGTCTGTGTACCGCACATCACAATAATATGACTGTCTATTCCCACTGGCATCATGATAACCTGGGTTCTCATGGTAAGGAGCATAAGCATATCCTGGGTAAGGTTCACCACAGTCACCATAATACAAATATTCCCTCTGATAAGGGTACTCTCCTCCAGGTTGTGGTTGCCTGGCATATGCATGCCGGCCCAAGTCTTCATGGTACATGTATGCACCATGTGGTGCATCACTGGGGTGATAATCATCATCTGGGAGTGCGGGAGAGCTGTCTCGATGAGTGTGCAGGTCACCATGAAGGTATTGAGTGTCGTGAGGCTCACAGGAGTGATTGTTGTGTGCCCCACAAGGGTCAACATGGTGAGGTTCTGGTGCATCAAGGTTAGAAATGATGGGGCTAGGACAAATATCCTCAGATGGGGCACATGGTAGATTTTGTGGTAGTGGGGGAGGCACATCTTGGACATGGCCAGACTGTCCATTACCACCTGTGTGTTCAGCAGGAAGTTCAGTTTTACATGGGGAAGATGGTGCTGCTGGAAGAATGGGTGCTTCAGTGACTTGCACAGAGGTCGAATGATCAACTGATGTCTCAGGCTGCACAGCTCTGCTATTACTCTGCGAGTCTTCATCTTCTTGCAAGAGATGCATGGTCTTAGTGAGAGCAGATTGGCCCCCTTTAGTCACCAGGCGTGCATGTTGCACTGGGCTTATCTTAGTAAATCTTCGGACATTTATGTAGAGCATTTCGCAATGTCAGGACATCCATCATGCAGGCGCATTGCTGTGTTGTCTGTTTAATTATCAGTCAGGATCACTACTGAACTGAGATAACTGTCAAGACTTACCTATAGCAGGTTGTGGTTGCTGTTCTTCGTCTCCTGAGAACCCTACTGTGAGAGGAGACAAGCGCCCTCCTTTGGCATGAGCCTTGCCTGTGGCTTTTGCACCTGGCTTGTTCTCAATGGCCATCTCCTCCTCTAACCCAATTGGTCATACACGCTTCTTCATAGCTCATACAACTCCTGTATCAAGCTTCCATGAACGTGAACATGAAAAATCACCATAGTTGGCATTATCCTCACTATGGATTTCACCATTGGATGAGTCAAGAGGCTCCTCATCAGGCTTCTCGACACCATCTGTACTGGACAGAATTTCTATGGGAGCTGGCACTGGTTTAGTAGGGAGTCACTTTGCAAGCTTAAATGGATGTGATGGAGGAGGTATGAGTACCTCAGGATGCAAGTTGGTTTTCTGGATGGTTGTTGTGGTGTCTTTGGCCGCAATACCTGTAATATCATCCTGAGTGTGCACTGACACGGGGACCTTTGGTTTCTTCTTCCTGGTAATGGCAGAGCTGGCTTGAAGGCATGGAGGGCCACCATAATCAAATGTTCCGTTAACAAACATCTGCCTCACATTTGGGAAAATAGAGTCTGCTGGAGGGGCCTCGCCAATGATGACAGGCTCCTTGGAGGCTATCACTGTGCCTGTCAAATTATTATGAGCTAAAGTGGTCTAATAAGTGTATCAGCACATACCTCCTATGGTTTTGGTTACCTTAATAATGCACATCATCTTTGCCTTCAACAAATGAGCAAGCACATTGACTTCACGTTGTGTCAGTCCCGCGACACCTTTACTCTGTGAATTGATGTTATGAGATTCTCCTGGCTTCAAACTCAAGTGTGCAGGATACCCCTCAATGTGTAGATGGTTGTTAGCGAGGGAACTAGGCATCAGGATCCACAGGAAAGGTCTGTTGGCAAACTTCCCACCAAGGTCCACTGAGGAAAAAATGTCAGGACCTCATAAAACCACGGGACATGATGTGCTACATACCAACTTGCTTGATGAGACCAGCCTTCAGTGATTTCAACACATCCTTCTCCTTCTCTGACTCAGATGAGCTCACATCCAGGATCTCTATCAGCACCTGCTCTTGATCTCCTTCCATGCCCTTGAAAGCCTGCTCCACAGCAGACAGTGAGATGGTGTTGTACACATGTGCTTTGATATGCCCGATGATGGCATCATCACTAGCTTGGCAGTGCTTTTCGAAAAACTACAGAGGTGTTAATACATAAAATACTTTCAAGGAGGGTAACACTTACACTGCCAGTGCTGGGCATCATGTGAACATGGCCTAGTGATGCATCTTCATTGACAATGTTACCACACATGATGATGGTGGCCTCGAACCCTTGCCTAGTAGCAGCTCCATCAAGCTACAGGTAAGGTACTCAACTTATCAGAAAATATTACAGAATTGGAATGAGATTACTCACAATACTTCCTACCCTCTTATAAAGTTTCTGGAATGATTGAGTGCATTGCGCAATGGTTTGATTATCTGTCAGCATGTTGAGTGATCCGTAGATATTGAGGATGTCCTGATAAGTGTCTGGGTAGCTTCTCTTGAAGAGCTCATAGCACTGACAGCGAACACCAGTGCCTGTAAGATCAATATGTGGCACTGAGCAAAAAGCACACAGTATAAATGAATCACTTACTTGGTGTCATCAAACCATCCTGAGGAGGAGTGCCATCACCAAGCCTTACAAGTTCCTGGCACATCCGGTCCTTGAAGTACCCTGCATAAAGATTCCAGTAGTTGGTGCTATTGATCACTCGACCTTGACTCTTCATCCACAGGTTGATTACCTGGTAGGATGGCATATTCATTGTAGAGACTCGCGCCTCTGTATGCCTGTAGAGCCCGATATTGCGATGTATCTGCATGCAGTTCACAGCACAAACTCGTGGCATCATTCCCTATATCATTCCTTCACTCAGCCTATACATGTGTGATCTTCCCGCACATCACGCAACGCGCATGCTACTCTCCCACGATGCATTCCCGGGCGCGTCCCACACGCTTTCCCACGCCTCATCACCCATCATCCAGGAGCATCCATCCATTGTCCAGCAAGTCCTACTGGTACGTTTTTCGCATTTATTCTTATCATGACACCATATTCCACCATGGACCCTTACTTACATATACCTTCTTCATTCCCGTGCCTTACTTGTGTTGGCTCCGCATCATGGGAATGCGCTTAGTTGCCTTTTGCATGATAGTATTCACATTTTTTATGGGGGAGTTAGCTACCACTTAGTTTCCAGTTAGTATCCCTTAGCATCCCTCAGCATAGTGCATGCATTTTTGAGCCATAGTCAGTAGCATTTTTGACAATCACACTCTATCATCATTGCATTTGTCGTCCTCACACCCATCAGTATCAGTCATCATCTTCCTCTAGTTCCCATTGCATTCCTAGCCCTTTGCGCACTTTCACCTATTAGTGCGTGACTTTCCCATGCTTTGTGCATCCTACCACTCTCTGCGTGCACCTTCACCTTCGCACGCATGACTTTCCCACGCTTCGTGCGACCTGTGGATGTGTTGCACTTGCTTCCCCTTGGGTCAAATGCACTTGCCTTTGCAAAGTATAGCAGCCATAGGCAGAGCTGAGATGACCACACATATACTCTGACTTGGCATCCCTTGTAGTGCCATAGCTTAGTAGTTGATACCTTCATTGTATTCTTTGCAGTATCATTGACAATGGCATCCAAAGCAGCACACCCTTCTTCGAGTGCAGAGTTTGTCTCTGATGAACATTGACCAGCAATGGGAGCATTATCATCATCCATCATAACATCAGACCCAACTTGAGATATTCCAGTGGCTGATGGACTGAATGTGACTGCACGGTGACGTGGCACACCAGCAGAAGGCAGAGCCAAAAGCTCAAAAGGCTTGAGGGGAGTTGGTGGGATGATATGCATCATCAGAACAGCTCCTTGAGGTGGCAAAGAGTTTGCCGACACTACAGATGAAAAATTTCAGGGCCCATCTGACCCATGCATATCGGGCTGCAAACCTCCCTGAGAGCTTGGGCCTGCAACTGTAGGCATGAGAAGTGGTGAGGTCGGTAACTGCAAATACGAAGCAAGTGGGCTAGGGGAGAGTCTGGGAGCCTCGTGTTCCATCAGAGGTGATGGCATGGGCCACAATGGCCAAACTCCAGATGGTATGGTGAGAAGGTTATAAGGAACCATGGAGTTTTGATCAAGAGCACCGTACTGGGGCTGCTGGGTGAATACGTCCAAATTTTGAGGCATGACTGGCTGCAGCTGCTGGCTAGTGGGTGCCAATGTGCTAGAAAATAGATCTTGAGTCTGTGCAGGGCATTGAGCAGGTATGGCCTCAACGAAAGGAGAGTTGTGATGGCTGGGGTGCATCAACTCTAGCAGCAAGGACAAAGTCAGAAATCTGGAGAAAAGATCTTTGATAAGAATTGCCAGATGCAAAGGTATTAGTGGTATAGTCGCTGGGAGCGCAGGCTGCTTGACATTGGATAGCAGCATCCCTTGCGATACCAACATTGCGTGATGTGGGCTTGATTTTGCTGTGTAGTCTTGATGGAGTGAGTTCTGTTGGTGGATCCTTGTATTGACCACCTCCAAACTGTTCCTGCACATATCCTCCCTGCATGTATTCGGAATCCATAGCAGCAGGTGATAACGCAGGAAGGTATGCAGGAGGTGAGGATGCCTGGTCATTGGTAGGGTCAGAATAGTAGTCTGATAGATTAAGCTTCATGCCCTTTGCGCAAGATCAGAAAAAATGGCATGTAGCAACGAAAATACTCACTGGAATTGCAGATCCAAAAGGTGGGTAAAAAAAAAAGGAGAGCACAACACCTCATACTTATATCAAAATTTAAGTGTGTGTGAAGGAAGTCCTTAATTTTGAGACTAAACAAGTTAGAAAAACAGAGGTCTAGAAGCAAACAACATACCAGACATCATGGAGGTCCACTGAGGAGAGTGTAGACAGTGAATTGGTGAACCTCTGGAGGCTCCAGAGGCTCCAAAGGGGGCTTGGTATCAAATGGCTTCATGACTAAAGATTTCATTAATCCATGGCTGAAAATCTACTTTGTGCCCAAGACAACACAATGTCAGAATTAGGTTAGTCCCAAAGTATGACCTATGTACATCTGCTATCTACGTTTGATGATAGGACGGACTTTAATCAACATCTAAGGCGCTTCACAGGGTGACTTTCACTGTCACTAAATTGCAACTCTGACTCGTCCTCATCATTTGCACTGCCAGTCATGTCATCATCCTTGGAACTGGATGGTCTCCCCTTGACAGAAGCGATGTGTGGGATAGGATCGCTGATATGCACAGCAAATGGTTTTGGAACTGCTTGAGAAGCTGGACGAGGAGGTGGTCGTGTGATTTCCACAATAACTTGGGTGTGACGACAAGAAGTAGGTAAAGAAGAAGGTAAACTAAGACGAGGAAGACCCTTTCTGTCAATTTGACCATCAGCAAATGCATGCTGCCCATGGGAGTGCAAAGAGCAAGCTGAGGGGGCTTCTCTGATTATAATGGGGTCCTTTGAGGTAGTGAGATGTGTACGAGCAGCATCACTCTTCACTGCTTGGATGGTGAGGGTGCCTGCCTTGAGGTGGTTGACGAGATTGACGCGATGGTGGTGGCTCAGATCGTGGATGCCTTTGGTGCGAGAGAGAGAGGGGTGCAGCTCACCGGGTATCAAGGTATCATCAGGGTAATTGGTAAGGACATACCCAAGGTGAGCTAGTTCCTTTGGGAGAGTTTTCCAAGGGAAGTCAGCACTTGTGCACCCATGGAGCATTCCACCAAGTGATGCTGAAATGATTTTTAGATAGGATGAATGTGTCATGATTAATCTTACCAGTAAGTGCCCTCATCCCACCCATAATACAAGGTATCCCATTGAGGTTCTTCCATTCTTCACTGAGGCAGGAGCCTCCAGAGACTTCAGTGGGTAGGGTGTCCTCTGTTGACACAGCTACATCGACAAGCTAGAAGCAGGTCAGTAATGTTTGAACATCCAATTAGACAACTACTCACAATCTGAGAAATAGAAAAAGATTGTGAATCCATGAGCATGGCAGAATCAATGAGGCCACAGGGTGAATTTGATGTGCTGTTGGTCATGGCCATCTTGCAGGAGGTAGTGCTTAGACAGTGTTTGAAAGTAGCACCAGCTCTAGATAACAATCAATTGATAATGTGCAGACCATGTGCAAGAGAAACCTTTGGAATGAGGAAAATTCTAGTAAGTTCAAGGAAGCTCAAAAATTTGAACTTTGAAGTTTGAAGGTATGCCACCACACTGGCAGCAGAGCTTTCCAGAAATGGTAATATGTAGTGCCTCCCGACTTAATGAAAAGGCAGGTGCCTTCTACATTCAGACATTTTCACTTCAGTTTGATGTGCATCAAGTCTCCGGGACATGTGCCTACAGTAGTAATGAGTTAACATTTCTGTTTAAAATGTGCAGTTTTTTTGAAATGCTCATTTTCTCAGTTATCAGAGCCTCCAGAGGCTGTCAGACTACAAGGGTGACATTAAAATAAAAATTACCCAGAACAAAGTCATTGCTTAACTACTACATTCATTAAATAATTCCCATCTCCAGTGTGTTGAGATTGAGAATGAGGCAATATAATGAATGTTGGAAGCTCTCCATATCATCCTCTTGCAATCCTGTAAGATGAAAACCTTGTAAGACTGCCATAATCTCAGCTAGCACCCAAACTCTGCAGTCATAACTGTTCATCTGCCGAGGTTCAAGCTGGAAAAATGTAGTTAGTAAGGACTGAGACTTCACAACAAATAAATTTACAATAAGTGGATGAGCTACCCATTCTCCAAGATCAAGTGATACCACAGGGTGGTGTCGACAAGCAATAGATAGTAGATGAGACACAAGTGTCATGATAGCCTATGTGGATAACATCAGTATTCCTGCATATACTATAATAATGCACTCGCCTTGATGTCATGTTGCCAAGGGTGCTCCTCAGCTAAACTGTCAAAAAGATAGAATTTCCCGGAGGAACAATGGATAATACAGAGTACCCAATGACCAACAGGAACTGGCCGATGAATGGGCAATATCCATACTTCCTTCTCCCAATAAAGCATCCATGAAGTTTGACACCAGAGGATCTTATCAGGTGCATTGTATTGAATACATGGGAGGTCGTGAGTAGAGATAATGGCAGTGCGCTGCACAGCATGTGTGGACATGTAGGCATCATGCAGCAAGATTGCACATCCGTTGACACACACATCATTGAGGCATGCAGTAGGGGAACCAAGGAAGGAGATATCCCTTGGATCGAATACTTGTTCTGGGAAGCCATGCCAAGAGGGCCATATCTTAGCTGTACCTGACCCTTGCACAGCAAAACTCAGATCCTTGTAGGGCACAGGTGATTCATCAACTTGAAGTATCTATCCATGGTTTCAAAAGAGCAAAGAAGATGGAAGATGGTGGCATACCTCTGGAATTGCCCAACAAATGGTAATGCTGGCTTTTCCCACATCGCCAATATCTTCTGTATCTTCATTAGCAGTGGTGTCCTCTTCAAGGAAGTCAGCAAATGCAATTTGATGTGCATCGACATCTGATGGCCCTGCTTCAAAGTCTGGGATGTCATCGTCTTGGTGATCAATTTCCAGTGTTAATGCATCATTAATCAAACTGAGGTTGGCTTCGCTGGTTGCACATCCTGTAAGTGTCTTCATGACATCTGAAGCTTCTCTAGCACAACTAGAAAAGCAAGCTACAGAAGCAAATGGATTTACCCAGCATGATTGTAGCTAAAGAGAGTGGTCTTGGCAGGTTTGGAGCAAGAATATCAACAGTTGGTCTATTGAGATTGTCAGAAAATGGCAGAATGAAGCACTGGAATCACTTACTTGCATCAGAAGAAAGTGCGAGCTCTAAAGCAGAGAGCTCATCTCCAAAATAAGAGCACAGGTTGTCAGCTTCAATACTGAGACACTGCTGTTCCTCTTGACATTGATCATGTTTGAGGAGGGCGCAGATTCCATCTCTCACGTCTGAATCATTCAACCAGCATGGTATGTCTCCTGCAGAGGGCATAATCCAGACATCCTCCATTAGGGTCTGGTCATTGCACAAATCTGCAAGTTTGGTCAGAAGTGCCATTGGAAGTGGTATCCCCCATGAAGGGTTGTAGAGGCTGTCTAGGCACTCACAATAAGAGTTGAACTTATGAATAGCAGTCATCAGTGCTGGTTGTCTCTTTGCTATTGCTTTATGAGTTTGTTGATGAAGCTTCATGCCTGATATGTTGGAATTAGTTTGAAAGTAAAATGATTGATTTGATTAGGTCTTACCCAAAGCTTGCTGAGCCCCACCGACCGCCCTGTCCAGTTTATCCCACTCGAAAAGACTACCAATTGCACATTTGCATATATTGATCTTGAGGTCATGTGCTGTTAAGAACCATGCTCAAAGGAGAGATAGACTGACTCAGAGGGGCTTGGCCTCAGCTCATACGCTGTGCCCCTTACCCGAGTATGTGCCCTTCATTTCATATGAGGTCCGATGATGGTCCAACAAAGTCCAGAGGAGCACGGGAAACATCTGGAGGAATGCAGGAAGTGTTCAGGAGAGTTCCCACTGCAAGGTAATACTTCTACAGGAAACAGGATGGAAGGATAGGAGGTCCGAAGGTCTGGAGGACAGAAGGACAGGATGTCTGAAGGTATGGAGGGCAGAACATCCGAAGGACAGGACATCCAGAGGTCCAGAAGGAATAGGGGCTACATTGGACAAAGTCTGATGTAGAAGCAAACAGAGGTAGACTACCCTAAGGTAGAGTTGGAGAGAACAGGGATTGGACCTAAGTCCGGAAAGAGGGTAAGTGCTGGAAAGGCAAAGCTCTGGCCTAGGTAATCAATCCCTAGGCCTGATGAGTAGGACAGACTGAGGTGGACCAAAGTCCAAGAGAGAATTGGGCAAGTCTAAGTTGATATTCAAACTAAGGAAACTACAGGAGTATCTACAGGGGTTATATACTGGAGACTATCTGAGGGGATCAGTAAGCAAAGGAGCAAGGCTATGTATGAGCATGTGGAAACACATTAGTAAGTAAGACGGAACATAAGTAAATGAACTCAGAGATGAAGACTCATACAAGGATCAATAAGCAAGACGGAAGAAGAGGTAACCAAAAGCCAGAAAGGCAGAGATGTCTAAATGGGGATAGGTGCAGGATATCGGACAGAGGGTGGGAATAGGTCCGGAGTTAATATCCAGAGGTCCAGAGATCTGGGGATCCGGAAGACAAGGTGGATACAGGACCAGGATATCAGAAGGTGGATAGAGTCTGGAATCCGAGACGAGGTGAAGTCCAGATGTCTTGCTGGATGGAGTGTACATAGGGTGGATGGGACAGGGGGTTATGGTTCAGGCTAGCAGTGGAGATCCGATGGTCCGGAGCTCAGGGGTAAATCTGGAGTGTAGTCAATCCTGCTGAGGTGTGGAGCACACAGCGGAAGGGGATCTGGGAATGAGTTGGATATGAAGTGGGGTCCAGACATAGGCTCGGAAGGCGTGGGAATATGATGCAATGTGGGTCCGGATTGTGGGATATGACATGTGCCATCAGAAGGGTATGGATGAAATCCAGATTGACACCTTGAAGCTCTGGAAACCTGTCCTGAATGTTGAGTGAAGCATAGAGTGCTTTGACCTTCTCCAGTAAATGTTGGTGGCCCCTCTCTAAACCATCAAGAGCGACCATGGTGTTATCCGATGCTGCCTCCCTTTCGAGCATGGTACGGGTGGTCTGCAAGGCCTGATCTGAAGTGGCCATATCAGCCTGTAAAGCAAGAACTATATCCAGTTCTTTTTTGAGATGTGCAGGAGCATCTGATAAGAAGCCAGTCAGCAAATAACGAAAGCGCAAATATGTATGACTTACGAGCACAAATAGATAGTTGTGAATGTTGTTGGTCAGCCCACAACAACCATAGATCTTTGATAGAGACACCACAGGTAGTGAGGATGTCCTGCATGGCATTTGTTTGAGTCTTAATGCCACGAATTCATCACTTGAACCAATCACTGAGGTCTGCACACATTTCAGCTCTGATGGCGGCTGCCTGGCAGTCTATAAGCCATAGATGTCACTGACGCTAAAGCATGCCAGAATGAATACATGAAGTTGTGTGAAAAGGAGATGTACTGACTGATGATGAACACTGAATACCAATCAGACACACAAGTCATGACCAAAGTCGCTCGGTGCCTTCTCCATCTGATAAACCGAGTCCACTGCACATATGGGGATTGTAGATAAGCTGGCATCCCCACTTGTGTCCATAGGCATGCA
Source organism: Suillus subaureus (assembly GCF_016647635.1). Classification (NCBI taxonomy): domain Eukaryota; kingdom Fungi; phylum Basidiomycota; class Agaricomycetes; order Boletales; family Suillaceae; genus Suillus; species Suillus subaureus. The sequence continues at coordinate 36,728 of NW_024538667.1, forward strand.
TAGCTGTCGTTGCAAAGTGGAGGCATGAAGTAATAGAAGTGTCTAGAATGTCATACTGCAAGTTGTTACTAGGCGAATACACAATGAATGATTGAAAAGCATACCTGTGAAAGCGAACGAGATAGTACACAGCCAACATCATACAAAGTAATGACTGTTGTGTTGGTAGGAAGAAGCAAGAACAGATGTTCTAATAAGGCGACAGCATATTTCTGCTGCTCACCGGGTGTATCAATGTTTGCAAAGAATAGGGGGATGTCATGGCAGCAAATGAGTGCCATCAAACCAGTGTCATCGAAACTATCCATAGCAGCCTTCTGCTTTTTGCCATCAGCAGCTTCATATGAGTTCTTGCACTGGTCGATGACCTCATTAGGTATGAGATTGGGTGCCCATGTCATAGCAGGGTGCTTCCATCTCTTGACTATTCAAGAGCCAACTAAATCGACATACATCTTTGGTAAGAAGTATGATGGTTTGTAGAAGCGAGGACAGTCACCAGCTGAGCACCAGTGATGATGATGAAAGTTTCCATCTGTAGTGACATGAATATTGCCTCCTCAATCAAGTGCTTGGCCATACATCACTCCTGCAAAACAAGCAGGACAGTGCTCAACAAGAATTGATGTGCAACACTCCCTGTGTAAGAGAGATGCTTGAGGGTCGTGAGAGGTCATTGGAGGGCTATGAGAGGTTGTTGACAGATAGGGAGGTGAGGGCTCATAAGCAGCATGGATCTTGTCACAAGCTTGCTGAATTGCGCCTTCAATCTTTTGCTCCACCTTGATCTGGAGGGTGTCATACCACTGAACTGCACTTCCAAGACTCTTTCTGAAGGGTTCCTGGATGGCATATCCCTGAAACTCACGGTGAGCATTATCACAAGCATCAGAAGCATATGCTTACATGCGAGTCTGTTAATTGGAACCCTCAGTGAGCATAATGAGTTTTCAATACAGCTGCGAGTGCATTTACTGCATCACATGAACGTTCAAACAGTGCTCGATAAAAGGAAAGCAATTCTATAGACACTGCCATCCTTGGCTGCATGGGTGCAGTGGGGAATAAACCATGGCGAATAAGGACTTGTGGGAGTGTGGAGCAATTGCAGCTCAGGACGTTGGTTGAGACAAATCCTAAAGTTAAGTCAAGCTAGGCCCTCAATGACAAGAAGCCTGGATACACTTATGGTCAAAGAAGAGGCAAACAATGGTTGTGCACTTTTGAGCACATGAACTAGTAATGCATGCAGATATGATAGGATGCAACTTCTCAAGTGGTTGTCTGAAAGTTCTTGCAAGATAAGTTAAGAGAGGTTTGATTAAGGTGGGGATAACTCCTGTCCAATTTCCATAGAGCTTGTGTGATGTCTTGTCAGGAAGGATACAGCATTGGGACTCAATTGGTCATGTCTTGTCGCACTGATTCAGAAACAGTGGATGTTGAAGTTCTGGTTTAGCATGATCTGATTGATACACCCATTTGTCACCATCGTTTAATTGGTCTATAGTCATGTCAATGTTAGAACTGGTCAAATTGAGTGCAGGGGTAGTGGTTGGCTCTGTTGAACTTGCATTGACAAGTGCTTCCATGCGTAGGGCAAGTTCGCGACGTTTGATATCTGTGCCAGGGATAATGATGAAGGTTTGAGTTTTTCTCTTGTCTCGAGACTTGTGGGGACTGACAGAATGCCTCCCAAGCCCCCAGCTGGAGGCTAGCGCTGACACTTGGTCTGCACAACACATTATTGCTGGGGAGTGGTGAATGGGCGAATGTCAGAATGCTAGTACATAGACTCAAACTGTATTTAACATTATGCACATACTGGGACCATGTGGAATTGTTGTGGATGCAGCATGGTGCCTCATGGTACTTAGCCTATCACAACACAAAGTGGGTGGGTAGGGAGGTGCCCGGAAATGCGAGAGCATTAAATGGTGGATTGAGTAGTACTAGGATATTGAGAGGGCTACAGTAGAGGGGTGCAGGGAGGTGCTGGAGGCCCGTGAAGGAATACAAGAGCATGAACTATAATTAGATGGTGGGAGGGTGGGTCTCGGAGACTAGTTTCCCACAACATAGAAACCAGGTCTCTTAGACCCTTTATAGGTCCCGAAAAGTACTGCCTGAGGTGCGCAGGTCGCCCCTCCACACTCGAACAAGCGGTGGGAAGGAGCCTGGGAAAAACCCACTACTGCCGCGGCGGGAATTTCCGTCATCATGTGATCATGAGGACATTCTTGGCCCCATGGGACGGACTGAAGGAAGTCAACTTTCATAGTGAAGCAACCAACTGAACATGCATCGCGGCGTTGGTCTCGCTGCTTTTGACAAAGAACAACTATCACAGCGCTTTGCAGAACTATCTTCAGAGCTCTCGAAGACCCAGGTCGATAATCTACAGTCGCAACTAACGCAATTCCGAACTGCCCTTTCACACTTCGCAACGACACACAGAGATTCGATTCGTAGGGATCCAGCGTTTCGCCATGCATTCCAGCAAATGTGCTCGTCAATCGGCGTAGACCCGCTCGCTGGACCAAGGAAGGGCGGCTGGTGGGCAGAAATGCTTGGGATGGGTGATTGGCAGTATGAACTAGGAGTTCAGATAGTAGACGTGTGCGTGAGCACGAGGGAGAGGAACGGAGGAGTGATAGAAATGGGGGAGCTTGTACGTATGGTCAGCAAGTTGCGTGGCGTTGAGAGTGGTGTCGTTACAGAGGAAGATGTCACAAGAAGCATCAAGACACTCCAACCACTCGGGGCTGGATACGAGGTGCTTGACGTTGGTGGCGGAAAGAAGATGGTAAGAAGCGTGGTCAAGGAACTAGATGCGGATCAGGCTGTAATTCTTGCGGAAGCACAAGTAGAAGGTGGGCGGATTGTTGAAGCAACCCTGGAGAACCGTCGAGGATGGACAAGAGAACGCGCTCGAGCTGCTTTGGAGAATATGCTTCTTCGAGACGGCCTTTGCTGGCTTGATTCTCAAGATGAGCACTACGGGCGAGCCTATTGGGTTCCGTCCGCCATGCGTTGGGACGAGTAATTATGTCACTCATCAAGGTGTGTGCTATGATTATCTAGTTAACATTGACACTTAGATCGACCTGAGGGGACAGGAAGTCCAATTGCAATTGAGTCGGGTAAACTCCCAGGCTTAACTGCCAACATCCGTACTACCGCCTCCTACATTTCCATCCGTGGGATGCGGAGTATCTACGACGGTGTAGAAACACCCACTCATGACTTTGAAGTGTTTTGCATAGTGTTGGGTGACCATCAGTGCACCGCCAATCCCAGTCAGCACAGACCTCGTCTCCATTTTAGCGCCTCGTCATTGCCGACCCTCAGCTCCCTGTTCTCGTCACTGTCAGTTCGCCGCTTCCGAATGTGTCAAAACTGCTATACGACTTTCGTTAGTCTGTCAAATACAATACCCATGCTCACTCGCCTTTTTGTACCCTCTTTCCCTCCATACTACCCTACCCTACTTGGTTCTCACAACTATACAACAGTCGAAACGAAGACAAGACAGGGAGCATATATGTCATATTCTTCGCAATGATATGCTGCGCTCAATGTTTCGTCAGCTTGAGTTCCGAGTGGCTTTGTGACTGATTCCGAAACTTTCTCACATAGCGTTTTCGTTTTTCGATCACCATCCATGGGTACTGACTCTCCTGCAACTCTGATTATGTGGCGTTGTTCAGCGTATATGGGGTTTGGTGGGACTCTTCTGAGCAACGAATATCTTGCTGCTCATACATAACTTACCTTGGCTATGATATATAATGCAGGGATGTTGGGGCAGACCCTATTATGGTAGCCTCGAGATTAGAACTAACTCAGCCTGTACCGATGCACTTACCCTTGCTAATATGAAAGCAACAGCTCCTGGACTGATCTTGATATCATCTCCGGTGTCAGCAAATCAGAAAAGACGTCTTCGTGTTTCATTGTGTTTCAAGTATTTACTACTGTAGACCTTGCATTGAGCCATCGAGATATTACTTCTAGAGGGTCATCCTCATCTTCATTTACACATTGCAAGCAAGATAATTGAAGTTCAACTAGTAAACATATTGCACTATCAGTGTAATAATTTAACTCAGTGCAGATAACATAACCTTACAGACCGGACCCCTCGGACAAAATATCCTTCAGCTTGTACCTTCTCAACGCAGTATGGAAATTAATGTATCCATGGCAGCATTTGGCATAAGCCTCATAGGCCTCGGGATGCGGTTCTAGGCATTTGAGGATATTGTGATGGGCCTGCACGGTTTTCGAGATGGCTTCATAAAGAGCATCCTGTTTGGTGGAACCGCGAGAGGCTGCCACGAGTGACAGGTAGTTTGTAGTGTCGCCTTCAATTTCCTCTTTGTAGTATGATAATATGTCGCTGAATCAAGTCACAATAAATAGGAAGTTTCATATAAAATCATGAATGCGCTTACTTCGTGTGGTTTAGGAAAAACATTAGGTCCGGCATACACTGAATATATTCCTGAAGCGGGACTGTGGAGGGGAAGACAAAAAACCCAAAACCATGTGCCAAGCCCGATAGAAGCCTAGAATACTCGGGATACAAGGGAGCCTCCTTCGAGACCTATAAACGAGAAGGGTTAGAGATTCGAGCCTCAATCTCATGATTCTGGAGCATACCCCCATATCCTTGGTCTCGTATTCAAGCAGGAGCCCAGAAACGAAGTCTAGTGCAGACGTGATGATCAAGTTCGACACTAGTAGGGAGTAGTGGCGGGGGGCCTCCCGCAAAAGCACATCCCAGGCATTCAGGACTGGATCGCCCTGTGCCTGGCAATTTGAAAAACGCTCATTGAAACGGTACACATCATCCATCTTTTGTCCTCTGTTCAGAGTGTCGTCGATACAGATGCCGACGGCAGTGAAGAGGCAGATCCACATCTTAGTTGTACAGTCAGTTAGGTGGCCATAAGCGATGGTGGACATGGCCACACCAATGTGCATGTACGGGCGGATGGAATAATCTCCGTCAGACATCGGAAAGCCACGATTGATGGCCTCCTGGCAGCATTTTGTGTGCAATGTTTGGTCGATCATGACGGGAGTATATTGCAGGCCGCAACGCTGAAGAAATTTGACGATGGTCTGACGGATGTTTGCAATAACCTATATTCGAAATTAAACTCGGAATGTAGAAGCACAACAAAATAAATGCCCGTACATCGTTGTCGACATTACATGTGGGTAGATTGTCTTTTGTCGGCATTCTAGTGGACAAGAAATTTGTGAGGGAAATGGTTAGAAGTTTCATGTAGGGCCCTGATACTTATACTCCAGTACTTATAAACACTCGTAACGAAATGTGCAGCTTGCTCTGAGATATTTCTATTTCGGCAACAAATTGGTGCCACCACTTGAAAAGCCGATGGAGCTACAATTACGAAGGGAGAAGGATATAATAAGCCCTGTATCAGCGCTCAGCATCGGCAATCAAGCGGTGGTCCAGTCAGGGCCTCGCAGTATGAGATTCCGATATCTTACGTAAATGCAAGAGTTCGTGTCGCCACTTCACATGCACTGCGTGTTGGCCAAAAGTTTCAGTGGCGGAAAAGTGGCTGCCAAACTGATCAGACTACTTACCGCAGCCTTTTATTAGATCAAGTATCGGCCAAGTAGCCTGATATCAAAGGCGAAAGATGATCTTGATTCTTCAGGAGCTTCAACTTGAAGTTGCGTAGCCCACAAGAGCCAGCGCTGAGTATGTGCACAACGAGGGTACTAGTTGTGATCGCCGCAGCTTGTATATCGTAAATATTTGTTGGAACTGCCGGACTTTAGTTAAGTACATAACATGGGTGGCAGCGACGCTTAACGATCTATCGCTCGAACAAAGGCTAGTCGCCAAATGCATGTGGTCTGGATGTTGGGAACGATGAAATTACTAGCGTGTGCAACAGTCTGAAATGATTCATGAAGCTGAGTCGAATCATTTGATGAAGCTAGGACCTGTGTTGTGTAAGATGCAAGGCTAACGTTACTAACCTCCGATCCGAGTCGTGAGGGAAACTAGTGGCGGGAACAAGAGGACAGATAGAAGGTTGATATTAGATAAGTTGAAGCTCTACCGCATCGGCTCAAGTAATAATGTTTATTTTATTCAATTATTCTTTACTATATAATTTATGCTACACTAGTAGGTGTATCATTTGATACGATCCAATAACCCATCACCTCTATAATTAGAGGCACCTGCGGACCTGATAATCTTATGTCATACTTCAATTTCAAATTTTCACCAGATCTGAACCACCATCTGATCGATCTCTGATTTCCAAAGCAAGCCCGAGGTTTTATCCACATTTGTCCCTCAAACTAGTAGTACTAATAATATAATATACATAGAGTATACTATTTATTAACTAATGATCATATATAGAGCACTACTAGGCCAGTTCTCTGATCCTCCCATCAGTCATGCCACAGTTGCCTGACATACGTCTTTCTGACAATGCACAGCTCGTCCTCGGTGCTGCAGTTTGTCTCGGAGCAGTATTAGCAGTGATTGCTCGCGTTCGCCTTCCTACATCAGAAAGTGGCCTCCCTCTCCCGCCTTCCCCTCCCACTTGGAGAATAAGGGGACACTTCTTACCCCATCGCAAGTAAAGTTTTACACGTGACTTGTGCTCTTGAACTAGTGTTGATCGTGTCCATTTTTGCTCAGTCCATTTCTCACTGTAGCAGGATGGATCGACGAGTATGGTCCTCTGGTCACCATTCGCGCAGGAACTGAGAAAGTTATCGTCATCGGCCGTCACAAGGTCAGTCCACCCAAGCCGAGTTATCGTATCATGGTTCACCATCCTGTGCCAGCAGGCCGTGATGGATATCATGGAGAAACAAGGTGGATTGTTAGCTGATCGTCCTCACCTCATTGCCGCTGGGGAAATGCTCAACGGTGGACTGGCTATTGCCTTAACCCCTGCCGGGGAAAGGTGGCGTCGGATGCGTAGGTTCGTTGTACGCAACACTTCAGAGATAGCCCTAAATTCTTACTTGCTACGTGACGCAGAGCACTTCATACACATTTCCAGCCTAAAGCAGCCGAGGAATATCAGCCCCTGCAGGTGTTACACGCGAAGAAGATGGTCCTCGACATTCTTGAAGATTCATCCAATTTCCAGAACCATGCGGCAACGTGGGTGTTGGTCTAGTTTGGTGTTATGATATTACTGAAGGGTATTTTTGTAGTTACTCTGCTGCAACAATTATGAAAGTTGCATATGGGAAGACCACGCCTACATCTGCGACCGATCCCGAAGTTATAGAGGCCCTGCAGCACATCCAGAGACTTCGTACAGCCTTGCGCCCTGGTGCTTACCTGGTAGACTCGATTCCTTGGCTCAAATACCTTCCTTGGTATGGCCAGGAATTAAAACAGCAGCATGAGAGGTGCAAGCAACTCTACACCGATGAGTTGAACCGTGTGAAACTGCAAATTGTATGTATTTCCTTGCCTATCTTCACACGACGCCTGAATTGTTTCACAGCAGAGCGCCGTGGATATCGGCCCTTCGTTCGGGAAATATATGCTAGAAAACGTCCATGCCCATGGCTTGACGGTGATGGAGATGGCTTTTCTTGCTGGCTCCTTATTCGCAGCAGGATCTGATACGGTAAGTTGTCCTTTTTTTCCCGAAGATATGTGATTACAAGCGAGTGTCAGACTACTGCCGCGATATGCACCGTGCTCATGGCAGCCGCATGTTTCCCCGAGGAACAAGCCAAGGTCCAGGCCGAGCTTGATGCGGTCATAGGAAGGCGACGAGGTAGCTAATTACCTTCTCCAGCTTTATCGGGTCTTAAAGGATGGCTCCACAAAAGCACCGACCTTTTCTGATGAACAAGCTCTTCCTCGTCTTCACTCCTTCATCTCCGAGGCTTTGAGATGGAGACCTTTGGTTCCCAGCGGCAAGTTTCTTCACTGTTGGTCTTGTATTTGAAGTTTACAATGTCTACGCTATAGGGTTAGCTCACCGAACGACCAAGGAGGTGGTTTGGGCAAGTACTTTTGGAACAAGTTATCGCGCGAATGATGATTTGGCCCTTCAGGAGAACTATTGTATCCCAGCTGGAACTACGGTATTCGGCCATCATTGGTAAGCCATTAGCCTTCAAGATACAAAGGACCCGACGCTTACCGTTTTAGGTCCATCTCTCGAGACCCAGACGTCTTCCCCGAGCCTCATGCGTTCAAGCCTCAGCGCTGGATTAATGACCAAGGTGCCCTGAGGGACGATCTCAAATTTTTTGTCTTCGGGTTTGGTCGGCGGTAAGCAAGTGTCCATTCTGGCATTCCCCCTTTGACTTTCCGAGTTTCAAGCGTATGCCCAGGTCAGCACCTTGCGAATAGGTAAAGATCTCCTTCCACGAACACGATCTTATAAACTCATTTCGAGTGGCACAGATCAGTATTCATCAACTCGCTCCTGATTCTTTGGGCTTTCCATCTGGTTCTGGATTCTACAAAGCCACTGGATGACATGGGGTTCATGAGCGGGGTGTTGGAAAATGCCCGGCCGTGCACTATCGAGTTCAAAACAAGGCTTCCCGAAATGGAGCTCAAGCGTATGATGCAAGATATTGCATGAGACCTTAATGCATTGATTGGTTCGTCGCTAGTTATCCCTCTAGCACTATCACTTCGCAATATTTGCCGTGTATACTTAGGTCGTGCATTGATATTTTATCGTGATTCCCGCCGCAGACGGCCCACCTGAGAACTTATACTACACCAAAGAAAATAGACATTCATCAACTGTCTCACAATGTCAATTTTCAGACCGTCTTACAAAACCGATGGTAAACCGCCTTGGATCTTTGACCGTCCCAGAAATGTATCGATCAAGTTGATGAGAACTTACAGGTAAAGTACCTTGCGCACTGCTGACGTTAGGGCGACGTATTCGGCCTTGATGAAACGCACTGAACTACACATTACGACAGATCATGTTGAAGTTCAAGAACAATTGAATATGTGGAACTAAGTGCAGCTGCTATTTCTAAAGATTGATGGTAGCAATGTAATGATCAAGGGCTACCTCTGGTTCGTCCCAAAAAACGAAGTGGTTTCCTTCAGTCTGAAAATTGAACTTCACATCTCGTGCCTCTTCGGCATCAGGCCCGTACATTGGCTTTGGGTCAGCCAAACACTTCCTTAGTTCTTGTGAGGCCCACACTAAGATACCAGGACTCGCCCCACCACACATGTATCTGACACGTAGGTTGGGGAGGAATTTCTCCGCCAAAGCCGTGTCGAATATCGTACGTCTTACCATGATCTTGAATACGTCTAGTTGAATATAGAGAAGGAGCGTGTCTGAAGCACCGAAAGTCTTAGCAGACGTGAGCTCTGCGAGCTCCTCTGAAGACAGCTCGTGCATGGAGTGAGTTTGGTTCGAGAATTTGTTGAACTCGAGGTCAGCAATGTTTCCTGAAGTGACGTTCTTGTGTGGGAAGTACGCGGTCGCCCATTCGTAGAAAAGATTGAATCTCTTCTCAACATCGGGTTCGAACCAGAGGGCTCTATCGTAGATTGGGGGATTGGGTATACCAATGTTAATCGCAGCCACATCTGCGGCACCGTTCAACATCCCGGATATGATGGAAGATGGAGTGCGCCTACCGTGAGAAACCATGGTATGGAGATACTTTCCAAGGTCAGAAAGAATACTAGATGGCAAGGCATCGAGATAGGCTACAACTGCATGAACTGGCACAGACCCTAAAGACCATCCTATGAGCACAATTCCACCACTGGCACCTTGCGCTGGGGGAATACGTTGCTCGCGGGCAAACGTAACAAGGAAAGTAGCGATATCGACCGCTTGGCTGCGAAGGAACTCCTCTTGTCCCTCCATCGTACCGGAGGCGAGACCAGCCAAGTCCACATCACGGAAGCTAGTGGTGGGATTGTAATCACGCCTGTGTAGGCTGACTATGCGGAGACGGCGTACAGTAGCTAGAGGGAAAAGCTTCCTGAAAACACCTGCGTAAGGAATAAGTCAGCAGGACTTTATGGAGTACTAATGTAATCGCACCTCCGTTGAAACCCATGCCATGGACGAAGACCAGGGTTGTATACGTATTTCCAGGGACTTCGCCACTATCAAAGTAAGAGTAGGACACGTCATCACTGGTGGTCAGAGTTTCGAGCTGAGTTGAAGTGGGCATCTTCGAGCGGAGTGTGCATACTGATTTGAACCCCTCTTTATGAACGAAAATAGCTCGAACGTATTTGCACAGTCATGCACATGATGCATCAATCACGGCGATCAGATCCCCGGAGACACCTGGTAGCACAGCAAGTTCCTTGAAGTGCCCACTTGCGCCGTCCCGGTGAGTACGTGTCCGACTCATGCAAGCGCAACAATACCATACGATTCACCTACATACGAAGAAGACAAGATGCAAATGACGAACCATGTCCAACATAGGGTCTACGACCCCAAAGAACTCTATATGATGCAAAAAAAAAGCTCCTTGAAACAGTATCGTTAACATGCCATGAAACGTTTGCTATATATGGCGAGCTGGTTTGACTTCCTTATTGAGAGAACCGACCAGAGTGTCCACATGAGGAAATGATGCGCTCATGTCCTCGTGTTTCTCTCCTTATCGTATCTAATTTGTCGACAAACATTCGTAGATTTATGGAAGCTATCTGATGCCAGATCTTTGAAGATCATACGGTACGCCTACCATGTAGTAACGTAGGACTTTGCGCAGATGTTTCAGATCAGCGATCAGCGCTGCCACACTAGTGTAAGGCTGATAATGAGTTCGAAGGGGAAAGTGAACGAAACGTTGACAACATAAGACGTATAGTTAGAATGCGCGAGGATAATGAGACGAGACGTTTGTGCGAGACAGAGACTTTCGGTGAGTGAAATCAACCGTTCACAGAAGAGTCACCGCTGCTGATCTGATACCTGAGCTACTGTAGAGTTACGGCCATAACTCCCACCCTCACACCCCAAAGGGTGCGAAGTTATGATCGTAACTCTATAGTACGGCACAGGCATTCAAGTCCACGAGGTCTGGTATCGAAATATCTGATATGATCACTGCACCCACAAGCTTGGTGATATATCGATAAGCAACGTGTCATGCCTGAAATCAACCGGTCTCAGGAGAGTCATGGACTCATCGCCGATCTGATATTTGAGTTACGGCATAGGCATCCAAGTTCACAAGGTCCGGTATCAAACCATCTGATATGATCACTGTGCCCAGGCAGTGCTCCTCACGCAACGGTAAGTGCAGAAAGATGTTTTTGGTACAGGACAGCTTACTGTATTTGATATAAAGTTACCAGCCACGTAGAACACTTCCAGCAAAGACTTCATCATGTCTGACTCCCCAATACCTTGTGTTCCCATCGCCACCAATCTAGATACCAGTTATGGACCACTGCTTGGGAGCATATGGCTTGCCTGTATGTTTTACGGTGCAAATTGTTTGCAGATGTAGGTTTCTGTCATGCTCATGCATACGAAGACTCAGAATGGCGCATGTTTTACTTCAGCTTTGTATATTTCATCAAGTATGATCGCGTTTTAAAAGATGTATTGCTAACAGCATCTCATTGATATCATAATACGATTCGTCCAGTTATCCAAAGGACCGGATGGCACTTAAAATTATGGTAAAGGGCACGTTAGGACTTTCGTTAACACTGGCTCACATGGAATCGTGCAGGTCATCTCCATCTGGCTTTTTGACACTGTGCACCTGATCTTAGGCTGCATCGGAAGTGAGTACTCATTGCAATCAAACTGTACATCGGTTGACGGGTCGCACAGTATGGCAGTATTTAATCTCAAAATATGGGAATTATGTTTTTCTCTCAGGGACTCATCCGTATGCAAGATGTTTCATCGGTGAAGTATGTGCTAACAGCCATTCATTGTAATAGGCCTCTGTTCATCGCATTTGTTTTTTCGGTATGTAAAAACCTGGTTACCTGCTATCTCTTGTCCGGTAAAGAAATTTCACACAGGGCATGGTATCCACAATTTCCCAGCTATTCTTCACGTTCAGAATCTGGCACCGTAAGCAACCAATCCTGCATTAGTTCCACCCTTGATTCAGATGGCTTGGGCTTATAGTGAGCAGCGGACATTGGGTTTTTCCTGCTTTTTTGATCCCAGCGGCCCTTTCCCAACTAGGCAAGTTGAAAAGTACTACGCAACACCATGGAGCAACTTGATCTAATGACATTATGACATCTGTCTTACAGTGCTATGCTGCTGTATGTATCTTCAATCCGCTATACATATCCATGCTGATTGGGCTTTCAAATAAAGTTTATACTTTCAAGGGACTGGCAAACAGCACCGTCCAAAATCTTGATGATCTCACCGTGAGACTAACGGTTTGATTTATGTCTTCAAATCAATGTTCATGCAAATGTTTATAGAAATACGCCACTGCTGTGAACGCACTAGCAGCTGGCACAGACACAATCATTGCAATTATTATGTGCACGTTGCTTGTACGAAGCAGAGCGGGCTTCAACAAGAGGTTGGCTGTCTTTTCTGCGTCCTGAAAGGTTCTCATATTTCCATCACTAGGACGGATGCAATGTTGGCACGGCTTATCATCTTGTCTGTCAACTGCGGCCTATGGACTGGTACGTTTGCATTAGCAATTTCAATCATGGTGAGACAGTCTTTTTACAACGAGAATGGAATGTTGACGGGAAGTAGAATACAGCTATGCCAGACAATTTGGTTTACACCTGGCTGCAGTTTTCTCTGTCTCCGTTGTATTGCAACACCGTTCTTGGTTGTTTGAATGCCCGAGGCTTCGTCCGTAACGGCATACAGACAGACCAAATGTATACAAGCTTTCATTTGGGTTCTGCTTTTGGTCGCAAGCCTCAGCATCCAGTACGTTCTAATCAAGATTGCGCCACTTACATCTCATGTCGATAATTGCAGCTCAATGTTACAGTAGAAACCAGACGAACCGTCGACAACGAGAGCATAGACAGTCAGGTTCGTTATTCTAGCGCATACCTTATACTCTAACTTTCAGTATGCACCCAGGCTCTGCAAGCGTCGTCCACAGACAAACAAACTTCTCACTCAACAGAAGTCTCACTACGTCCACTTGGTGAACGTTATTGCTGAGACACACACATGTAGTATGAGGCATTACGGGGCACCAGACGTGGTTTCCGAGGCTATATTTATTAGTCAGGCACTGAGTATTGTAACAAAGCATCTGTGCATACTTGGGAGGAAATTTACTTTTCTTGCTTACTTGTTCAAATCAAACCCGCTCACGCCTAGTCAATCAGAACACTCTTCTACTGGAGCAACTCACTGAGAGCGAACTCGAAAATTCATCCAGGGAAGCCTAAAAATGTATACAGATGAGAGGCCCCCGGCTGCCGCTCCCTATAATGTTCGGCCGTCAGGACCTCCAACTGATGGGCCTCAAAGTAAGTGCATTCTACTGCTTCTCCGCATCAGGAGATAACTTGCATGCTTCACCACGGTCGCCTGTGAGCGCTTTCTTCCTGAAGTTGAAAATGAGATCGTTTATTAAGGCGTGAGTGTGGGGTTGAATTTGCACTGCTGACATGTGAAACGCAGCGCTACAGCTTTGGAATCTCGTGTCATATTTTTTTGGTCGAATCCTAAGTCGAAGGCTTTGGTTTTTAGCACGAAGATCATTGAGTTACTAGCAGGGCTAATATTCACGGTTTGCATTGAAAGATAGACATGGAAGGAGAGACTGGATAATCCTGGTATGCTGGGAGTAGCAGCCGGTGACCCATGATATCGGTGAATGCAGTCCTTGATAAGATTGATCATGGGTCGTTGTTAGTGCTCAGGCAGCTTTCTCATGCGAAAGGAGGATCTCTTTTGTCTCACATGACGAAAAACTGTGCTGGACCGTCAATTTGCTAGTGATCAGTCCTAGAACCTTCGGCCGCAGGCGGGTGAATGGTCAAAAAAGTCGACAAGCAATTCATCGAAGGTACAAATCTTTATACTCTGTACATCATAATATGATATAGCTAGATGTGGCAGGAGTGGGATGGATTAATCACTATCATTTGTCGTTATAAGTAGCTAGTGGTTTCTGGCCAAGGAAAATGTAAAAAATCATCTTTGACTGAGCCTCGCTCTCCCATTCCTTTTCTAGATCTTCTACCATTTCCTTGTATTCTTCCTCCGTCCGAATCCCCAGTGTCACTACCGTACTTAACATTCTCTTGTTGGCGCCAATAAAGCTCTCGCGAGCCCCGGCGTTTATCCCGCCTGAATCGGGTGGACCCCCAATACTGACTTCGCAACGTTGCGCCTTGACTTGGTCAAACCCTGCATCTTTGAGGAATTTCGGAATGTGGTCAGCGCAGTCATTTAATACGCCCCTTTTGGAAAATAGATCCCGAAACATCGCGTAGTACTCTCGTGATCTCTCTCCAGAGATGCATTGACTGATTTCGACGAGCTGCACCCAGCCTCCTGGCGCAAGTACACGGTAAATTTGCTCCAAAGCCGTGTCCCAGTTCTCTTTTGAAAACGCTGTCATAAGGAGCCGCTGATTCACCAACTGAAAGTTGTCGGTCCAAGTGCTCGGTAGCTGTAAAACACTCCCCGCATCCAGGTGGATCCGCCGCTTCTGTTCATCGTCGAGCCTTGGAAAAATGTCTGTCTTCGGGTCAATTCCATAAAAGTAGCATCTTTCTTGGCATTATAGCAGTCGAGGAGCCAAGATGCTGACAATTAAATAGTCAGACGAATAGACGAATCACAGACGACCACAAACCTGAGCCAGTCCCACTATCAAGTACCTTGTCTCCCGCGTGAAGTTCGATGGGAGCAAATACAATACGGTTCCCTAAAGCCTTTCTAAAGACCTCGTTTTGAAGATCAAGTCTATGAAATCAGAGGCTTCAATTTCAATTCAGGTCAAGAGCTATGGTCTGACCTCTTGCGCTCCGATTCGTCGGTTGGGAGAAAGTAGAGCGACTCTGTGGCGGAATGCATCTCGCTACCAACAGTGAGAATAATCCTCTAGTGTCTGGTGAGTGATCGTCAGCTCAAACATTTTGGTGGACAATAGAGCTTACATTGGGACCTTGTACTGAACCGAGTGTTGTCGGAAAGATTGCACGATGAACTTTTAAGCACTGGCAAGACCAATTCTATTTCACCTGCAGTGCATAAATAGACTACCATTGACCAATTACCGGCTGCTAGAATGATGCCCTTGATCAGGCTCATCAATCTGCTTCGAGAAAGATCTGATACAGCACTTCGGATTTGTACTAGCCTGTTAGCTAATTCAGTATAAGTATGGCCGTTTGAACGAATAATAATAAATGCGCAGACTCCAGTACAACCATGGATCTTGATTGATTGATCTTAGAAATTGTCCACGGCATCACAAAAAGTCCCAGGTTCCTTCCCAGCCGCCGTGTCGAGAGAAGTGGAGGCGGCATCCGAGTACTATTGTATGATAGAGCGCGTGCAAAACCATGTACCGACTCAACTGTCCTCTTTCTCGCAAACACGTGATAAATTTTAGGGTTACCTTGACAAGCAAGGTAATATTACGTAATGTTGAGACTCCAATGATAGAACAAGCTTGGCATCAAGATGGGCGGATGCATTACGAGTCGACTACCCTTTCTTTTAATATGAAGTGTTTCATGTATTGATATCGATGATCGCAGGTACCTCTAGATCACCCTCTTAGCCCCCGGACTCTCATGGACAGCCTCAATGATACAATTGTGGTTTCTTGGGATTCTTCCTCAGGGATCGGAATTATATATTCTTGTCAAACTCACAAGTCACTGGTTTTCCTAATCCCACTCACTCGATCACAAGGCTGACCATAAGTGGCAAGCATGGAGAACATACCCTTGGACAAAACTATGCTCTTATCTTTATTTCTCGAGACCTTACTTTATGGTGCGTTGCCAAGTGTGGAAGAGTGGTGTCGGAATTGATGATC
>NW_024538668.1:0-51860 GCF_016647635.1 Suillus subaureus
ATTTGTTTCTCCCACAGTTGACACTATAATTGAAGATTCCCTAGTACCTACTACACCAAATGAAGATATTCTGGCAGACCTCCGATCTCTTATCAAGGTCAAGTGAGCCATCCTGCATGCCCACATAACTTACAAGGGATCAATCTACACTCATGAATACTATCCTGATGGTGTTATGCACACACAAGTACCAGGAACCATTAGATACATTTTCAGGACCAAGGATGGATTGGGCTTCACTATGCAGCATCACCTCCCGCTGCACTCTTACCCAGACCCTTTTTGCCATTATCCTTACTTCCCAGCTCAGTTACACTTCTTGTCACTCACTGATCACCTTGAGGTCATCAGGCCTGAGTGGATAGTGTCGCACTTCACACAGTGGAACTTTTCTCCACAACACATCATTGCTGTGTCTCTGTGTCCTGTGCATGTCCCTTTCTCTCTGACATGTTTTAATGGTCTCACAAATTATTAGGATTGAGTTCTGAACATGAAAAGAAGTCAAATTGCTCTTATAAATAGTCTTCCGTGGTATGGATTTTGTATATGGTAGTATCATAAAAGTCTTTGTGCTTGGTGTGTGAGTAATTAAAATGAATTTTTATGGCATGACATAGTGGGCACTAGTATCAGGCGATTAAATCACTGGTTATTACAAGCTTTGATGCATTTTCTCTAGCAAATGGAAAGAGATTTTTGATAAGAAGAAGATAAGTCAACTCCTGCTTGACGAGCATGGGATTAAGCTGAGGTATGTGTGTTATGCACTCTTATTTGAATTCACAAGTAATGATGTACTTCAGTGAAAGCTCGGTAACTAGCAAACCACAGGTAGCCATTAAATCTATCAGGATGCCTGGAAATGATTTGGGCAGGGATAGGAAGAGCAAGGTGAGTCTTTTGGAATTAGACTACCTGTTGGTGTACTCAACATGAAATACAGAGACTAAGTATAGCAATTGAAGGCTGGCTAGAGCTGCATCACGATAACCTCCTGCCATTTTCGGGATGACACTTGGATTTGGCCCATTACAGGCCTTGGTATGTCCATGGATGGAAAACAGCACTCTGACACATTACCTGGAGTACAACCACCATCAAATCACTGCCTCAGCCCAAAAGGCAATGGTAAGTGGCCATCACATTTGTCACAATTGCTGACCCATTTTACAGGATTGTGTAGCTCTTGGAAGTCAAAACATTCCAGCAGAGAAGAGGTGCATGTCATATCTCACAATCTGGACCCACATTCCATCATATTCCCACGCCTTCCGAGCCTACGTCCGGACCCCACTTCATATCCAGCTCATTCCCAGATCCCCTTCCACTGTGCTCCACACCTCAGCAGGATTGACTACACTCTGGATTTACCCCTGAGCTCCAGACCATTGGATCTCCACTGCTAGCCTGATCCATACCCCCCTGTCCCATCCACCCTATGCACACTCCATCCAGCAAGACATCCAGACTTCACCTTGTCTTGGATTCTGGACTCTATCCACCTTCTCATACCCCGGTCCTGTATCCACCTTGTCTTCCAGTGTCTTAATAACTGAGGGTCTTATATAAATGTGTGTAAAATGTAATGACACCACAATTACACTAGGATAAGACTTCTTGCCAGTCCTCAATTAACATGGTCTATGACTTTTCTTCTTTTGTGGTAGATAATGTGTGAGTTCTTGGGAGGCTCGCTAAACCAATCTATGTGATTAACTTAGCTGGAGCTTTTGTGTTATATCCCAACTTATAAACTTGTCTAGGATAAACCGTCTAGACACTGGAATGTGGTTCCTCATTAAGATAATTCTCTGTAGAGACTACAGTCTCAAATATGAATATGTTGACCAAAGACTGGTTGGTCAAATAGGCACAAAGTGGTGAGAAACTGGTCTCACAAATGATCAGATTGACCAAAGCTTGTGTTGGTCAATATCAGATAACTAGGTGAGAAGCTGGTCTCACAAACAAACAGATTGACCAAAGCTTGTGTTGGTCAATATCAGAAACTAGGTGAGAAGCTGGTCTCAAATAAACTAAGTTTCTATCATAAGAAACTTATGTAATCTCAAGGGAATGTCTTTTCCCTGCACTTGGTACTTCAAAGGGGCTTTCTTTGTAAGCAACAATCTTCACAGTGAGTAGCTCAAACTGAGATTCAAATGATTGCAAGTGGGAGATCCTATTTTTTGGGGGGGAGAATGGGCCCTCCTTATATACATATTGTGTGGGAATATTATGTAAGTAAAAAAGCGGAGCAATGACATCAGAAGTGGAGCAGAACATTCCAGAACAAATGACATCATCATGACATCATCATGACATCATAACTTTCAACAGAATACTTGCAGGAGTATCTGTGGAGCCATATGACATCATTATGACATCATACCCTGTAGGTACAATTTTGTGAAGTATCTGATGAGTCAGAGTATCCCAATAGAAAAATAAATCAAGGAAATACTAGAGAAAACAACTCAGAAATAATAATACAATAACAAGACACAAAACACAGGCTTTTTAGATAGGTTTTTGTTAGGCTTTGAACTTTTCTCTATGATTTTCTCTAGCCAAAGTGAATAAGCCAAAGACAAAGCAATACCTTAACCTTCTTGCTTCACAATATCAACTAGGTCATTATGTGATTCCCATCTCACAAATGACTTTTCTTCAAGATATAATAAATTCATGAATCATAGAGGGGAAACTGAACTATATGACCAAGGTTTGAAACCAAGGTATGGGTTGACTAGCCTGATGCCTAAGCTCACAGACTTTGTCTTTTAGGGGGGCTACCTAGTAGTCATGTCCATGCATGATTCCCAAATCATGCAGGACACTGGATCCCCAGATCTCTGGACCTCCAGATATTAACTCTGGACCTATTCCCACCCTCTGTCTGATATCCTACACCTATCCCCATTTAGACATCTCTGCCTTTCCAGCATTCAGTTACCTCTTGTTCCATCTTGCTTATTGATCCTTGTACGAGTCTTCATCTCCAAGCTCATTTATTTATGTTCCGTCTTACTTACTAATGTGTTTCCACATGCTCATACATAGCCTTGCTCCTTTGCTTACTGATCCCCTCAGATATTGTTCAGTATATAACCCCTGTAGATACTCCTGTAGTTCCTTAGTTTGAATATCACCTTAGACTTGCCCAATCTTCTTCTGGACTTCAGTCCATCTGAGTTTGTCCTTTTCCATAAGGCCTAGGGATGGATTCCCTAGGCCAGAATTCCGGACCTTCAGATTTGTCCCCTATGTCTCTGTCCCAAGTCTAGGGATTGCTTCCCTAGGCTAGAGTCTTGCCTTTCTGGCACTTACCTGCTTTCCAGACTTAGGTCCACTTCCTGTCCCTCCAACTCTACCTTAGGGTAGTCTACCTCTGTTTGCTTCTACATCGGACAAATTCCGATGTAGCCCCTATTCCTTCTGGACCTCCGGACCTCCTGTCCCTTGTACCTCTGGGCATCCTGTCCTTCAGATGTTCCACCCTCCATACCTTCAGACATTCTGTCCTCCTAACCCTTGGACATCCTATCCTCCTGTCCTTCAGACATCCTGCCCTCTGTACCTTCAGACATCCTGCCCTCTGTACCTTCAGACATCCTGTCCTCCTGTCCTCCTGTCCTCCTGTCCTCCAGACCTTCGACCTCCTATCCCTCCATCCTGTTTCCTGTAGAAGTATTACCTTGCAGTGGGAACTCTCCTGAGCACTTCCTGCATTCCTCTGGAACTCTCCCGTGCTCCTCCGGAAGTCCTCTAGCGCTCTCCAGCAGAGTAGCCAGCCTCCAGAAGTCCTCCGGACTTCATCAGACCATCATTGGACCTCATACAAAATGAAGGGCACATACTCAGGTAAGGGGCACAGCGTATGAGCTGAGGCCAAGCCCCTCTTAGTCAGTCTCTGTCCCCCTTGAGCAACATGGCTCTTAACAGCGTGCAACGTTGCCATGTCTGATCAACACCTTCAGGACCTGGGTACAGGGCCAAATTCTGCTGCAAGATGTCTCTCTTCATAGTGCTTGGCATATCATTCTGCACCATCCATATCCTGACTGGAATGTGCATTTCAGACAGGGTTGTTCTCTGGAGGCCTGGTTGGCCTGTTCTGGAAATGGAATGTGAGTTTTGCATTTCAGTCTGCCCAAGAACAATGCAAGCTGATGTTCTGTATAGATATGCAGTTTCTTTATGTTTCTGATTGTGTTAAGTCTTGCAGAGATTTGTAGCACATAGTAAGCAAGTCATTGTACCTTGCCAGAGCCCCATCTTATGTTGTCACATAGCCCAACAATGGGAGGACTCTACTTTTGGGTTTGCAAACTGAAACTAGACATGCCTATTCTTGGCTGTTGTTAAGGTCGCATGCTCAAGGGGGTTGGATCACAAGGGCTTGGCCTCAGCTTGTACACTGTGCCCCTTTCCCGAGTATGTGCCCTTAATTTCCGGGGGCTAGAACAGTCATCCAGAGTTTCCGGGATTTGACTAGGGCGGACAACAGTCGTCCGGATCTGAAATGTGAGATAAATCTGACGGATGTCCAGATGTTACCTGGGCAAGCAGATAAGACTAATCTGGATGAAGTCCAGACTAGAAACTAACAGAGGATGGACTACCCTTAAGGTAGAGTTGGAAATGTAGTCTAGGATACAATCCTAAGACTCGGAATATGACAAGAGACTTATCTCAAGTCTGGAGGACACAGGAATGAGCAGGAACTAAGATGATATCTGAACTGGAGTATTTCTGAGAGTTACAGGAGGTTTATATACTGTAGGTATCATATAGGAATCAGTCAGCAAATATAAAGGCTATGTATGAAGCATATGCAAAGTCTATTAGTAAGAAGGACGGATCACAAATAATGAACACTGGAAATGAAATGTATGTAACAGATCAATAATCAAAAGGGAAACATGGTTAACCAGAGTCTGGAGACAGGGGCAGTCTAAATGGGGTTGGGTGCTGATATAGGGTTTGGATTCTGGAAGGGAGATAAAGATAGATCAGATCATTTGAGATCCAGATCTCGGATCTGGATATCTGGAGAAGTGGATTTAGAGTTGAGAGTCCAGAATGGCATATGACAGCTGTAAGTGTTAATGTCTATTCAACATCTGCTGCTCCTGAGGAGCTGAAGAGAGATCTTGAAGAACCTAAGGACCCACATCATGGTGTGTGGCCTTAAATTTTTTATCTAGTGTCACTCTATACCTTGCATCAATTGCAGAGGTCGGACAAGAAAGGACTTTGATGAGAGTAGAATCACTGCAATTGCATGGGCCATGAACATATTCTCTGGCATCATTAATACTGTTGGAACAAAAGCTATAGGATGAACGAGCATGTTCAATGTCTGGTGGATGCTTGTCCTAAATATTCTCCAAACCCAACAGGCACTCAATCTCATTCAACTCCTCCCATAGCCAAATCACTGCCTCATGCCTATCCTCCACCATCAATGTGAGCAGGCATTTGTTGTGGCATGACATCTGGATGGGTGGGTGAATGGGGCATGGTGCCTCTGGATGAGTATGTGCAAATTCCATCCTGTCTTGTGCAATCTCCTGTGTGTAGCCCCATAACATCTAGATATATCAGAATTTGCTGATGGAGATGAGCAACAGTTGGACTTACCATCGCAGATCATGTAATGGCAAAGGTCTCAGCATGCCCTTCCTCTACCTGTCATATCCGCATATCTGGATCTCAGATCTGATCCTTATCTTATCTCCAATCCTATCCACATCTTATCTCCCTCCAACATCTCATCATCCAATCTGTCCACTCATCCAATCCGGTCCACAATTCATCCAAATCCACAACCAGCACTCATCTCCTTTTCAGTAATCCCCTAACTCTGGTATTTCAGCTATCTGTATATCTGTCCTGCTCCCTGATCTGTTACCTATGCTTCATTTCTGTTTCATGATTTGTGATCTGTTTCTACTTACCAATAGACTATCCACATGCTTCGTACATAGCCTCAGACTCTGCTGATTGATCATTCCATTAGATACCTATAGTATATAACCTCCTGTAACTCTCTGTAGCACCTCAGTTTGAATATCAACTTAGTCCTGCTCATTCCTGTCCTCTGGACCTGAGTACCACTACTCTCATCACCCTCTGAGACTTAGGATTGATTGCTATAGTCTATCCACATCTGCCTCTGTCTATGACAGCCATTACTGCTAGTTTCTAGTCTGGACTTGTCCAGATTAGTCTTACAATACTTACCCCTCATCCAGAAGTCATCCGGATCTGCTATGCTACCTGTCCGACCCTCTGGATGCATTAGTCTTGCCTTCCTGAAATAAGGGGCAATACTTGGGTAAGGGGCACAGTGCACGAGCTGAGGCTGAAGCCCTTAGGATCCGTTAACCCTTGAGTACGACCTTAACACTACCCCAGCCTGCGACTCTGCCCCAGCCTGCTCCTCCATCTTCCCAACCTCCCCATCTAAAGACTAATGTATCATTAGCTAACTCACTTACACTGCCATAGAACATACATTATTATCCTGATTAATGTTAACTTCCTGCAGAAACGTGTCAGTACTTGGTAAATGCAATGATCAGCTACAACTCACATGTTCATGCGCATCAGCCATGATTGTTGTGGTAAGATGAGTGTTTGCTTATGATAACTCAATCTCTGAAGTCAGCAAGATGATGTGTTACACTTTCAATGAATGAATCTCTGAAGTCACACTGTGACGCAGTGTCACACTCACATATCGACACTGATCTATTCTACATACTGTCCATGTTTATGCAGAGATGGTGCTGGTGTCTGCCCAGCATTATCTCTCAAATCTCAGAAATATTCTATAACCATTATATAAGTGTAGACTACTTTTTGGCATGGTGAATGCTCAGCACTCAGTGAGTGCCCAATGAGTGCCCATTAAATTTCACAATTAAATTAGCTTTGCATTTTCCTGGCACATTTCAATGTTGGGCAAATTTCAAATTTCCTGGGGTGGCAAAATGCCAGCTATTATGTAATATCTTTTGGAACATTTTGATGCACATTAAAATTTTGGATTTATCAGTGGGTAAATGTAAATAAACAAGTTCATATTTTGGCCAATATCTTTCAAAAAGGAAAAAATTCGAGTTTTTTATACAGTTAAATTGGTGTTGAAATGGGTTATTATGCATTGGCATTTTCCCCTCAGTCACAATTTGCCCTTGTTCCAGTAGTGAAATCCAAAGTGTGAATAGCTAATTAATCATTCTCATTTTGATTAAAATATTGACCTAGGTGAAACCCTCAAACTGCTGGTGTGTAACCCACTGCCAATCTTGTGTATTTTGACAATGAACATGAGTCCTACACACCAGTGAAAATGCATGTCAGAAAGCACCTGCATGACATCATTGCACTTGTGATGAGTGTGGAGAGATATTGGAAAGGATCCCTCTATAGCATGATTACAACTAGTGGTGACATTGGTGAACAAGATGAAACTGAACAACAAAAGAAGCAGATGGAGCATGAGGCCATCAGGGAGCATATTTCTATTACCATGCATAGGATCATTGAGCTAGCTCAGGTGCACAAGCTTGAGGTGATGGATGTGGTAGAGGAGTGCATGGAATTGGAGGATCCTGTTAAGGTCACATGCTCAAGGAGGGTGTCATATCCCACAATCTGGGCCTACATTCCATCATATTCACATGCCTTCCAAGCCTACGTCCAGACCCCACCTCATATCTAACTCATTCCCAGTTCTCCCTCCACTGTCTGCCCTACACCTCAGCAGGATCAGCTCCACTGCAAAATTACCCCTGAGCTCCAGACCATTGGATCTCCACTCCTAGCCTGATCCATACCCCCCTATCCCATTCATCCTATGCATACTCCATCCAGCAAGACATCCAGACTTCACCTCATCTTGGATTCTGGACTATATCCACCTCATCTTCTGGATCCCCAGATCTCTGGACTTCCGGATATTAACTCTGGACATATTCCCACCTTCTGTCTGACATCCTGTGCCTATCCCAATTTATACATATCTGCCTTTCCGGCTTTCGGTTACCTCTTATTCCATCTTGCTTATTGATCCTTGTATGAGTCTTCATCTCCAAGTTCATTTAGTTATGTTCCATCTTACTTACTAATGTGTTTCCATGTGCTTGTACATAGCCCTGCTCCTTTGCTTACTGATCCCCTCAGATATTCTCCAGTATATAACCCCTGGACGTACTCCTGTAGTTCCTTAGTTTGAATATCATCTTGGACTTTGCTCTATTAACTTAGATTTGCCCAATCTTCTCTTGGACTTGGTCCACCTAAGTCTGTCCTAGACATCAGGCCTAGCAATTGATTCCCTAGGCTGGAGCTTTGCCTTTCCGGCACTTACCCTCTTTCCAGGCTTAGGTCTAATCCCTGACTCTCCAACTCTGCCTTAGGGTAGTTTACCTCTGTTTGTGTCTACATTGGACTTCATCCAATGTAGCCCCTATTCCTTCCATACCTTTGGACATCCTGCCCTCTGTACCTTTGAATGTCCTATCCCCCTGTCCTTCAGACATCCTGCCTTCTGTACCTTCGGACCTCCTATCCTTCCATCCTGTTTCCTGTAGAAGTATTACTTTGCAGTGGGAACTCTCCTGAGCACTTCCTGCATTCCTCTGGAACTCTCCCACACTCCTCTGGATGTTTCCCGCACTCCTCCAGAAGTCCTCCAGACTTCATTGGACCATCATTGGACTTCCTCTGAAATGAAGGGCACATACTCAGGTAAGGGGCACAGCATATGAGCTTGTTAAGAACCATGCCTAAGGGAGAGAGAGACTGACTCAGAGGGGCTTGGCCTCAGCTCATATGCTGTGCCCCTTACCCAAGTATGTGCCCTTCATTTCAGATGAAGTCCAAAGGACTTCTGGAGGAGTGCAGGAGAGTTCCAGAGGGGTACAGGAAATACTCAGAGGAGTTCCCACTGCATAGGAAGTGGAGAGACCTCACAGCAGTATTTCTACAGGAAACAGGATGTTCAGAAGTATGGAGGACAGGAGGACTGAGGTCCAGAGGTTCAAAGGACAAGATATCTGGAGGTACACAGGACAGGACATGAAGGTATGAAGGACAGGATGTCCAAGGGTTAGGAGGGTGGAATGTCCAAAGGACAGGACATCCGGAGGTCCGGAAGGAATAGGGGCTACATCTGACAGAGTCCAATATAGAAAGAAACAGAGGTAGGCTACCCTAAGGTAGAGTCAGAGAGACAGGGATTGGACCAAAGTCCAGACAGAGGGTAAGTGCCAGAAAGGCAAGACTCCAGCCTGGGGAAGCAATCCCTAGACTTTGGGACAGAGAGATAGGGGACACATCCAAAGGTCTGGAATTCCGGCCTAGGGAATCCATCCCTAGGCCTTATGGAATAGGACAAACTCAGATGGACTGAAGTCCAGAAGAAGATTGGGCAAGTCTAAGGTGATATTCAGACTGAGGACTCTACTGGAGTTGTACAGTGTTAAGGTTGTACTCAAGGGATAACTGGATCTGAAGGGCTTCAGCCTCAGCTCATGCACTGTGCCCCTTACCTGAGTATTGCCCCTTATTTCAGGAAGGCAAGACTAACGCGTCCAGAAGGTCAGACGAGTAGTGTAGCAGATCCAGATGACTTCCAGATGAGGGATAAGTATCATAGGGCTAATCCGGATGAATCCAGACTAGAAACTAATGGTAATGGACTGTCGGAGACAGAGGCAGATACAGATAGACTATAGGAATCAATCCTAAGTCTTGGAGGGTGACAAGAGTAGAGATACTCAAGTCTGGAGGATGGGAATGAGTAGAACTAAGATGAGATTTGAACTGAGGTACTACAGAGAGTTACAGGAGGTTATATATGTACTATAGGTATCTAACGGAATGATCAATCAGCAGAGTCTGAGGCTATGTACAAAGCATATGGATGGTCTATTGGTAAGTAGAAACAGATCACAAATAATGAAATGGAAATGAAGCATAGGTAATGGATCAGGGAGCAGGATGGATATACAGATAACCAAAATACTGGAGTTAGGGGATTACCGAAAAGAGACAAGCTGTCATATCCCACAATCCGGACCCACATTCCATCATATTCCCACGCCTTCTGAGCCTACGTCCAGACCCCACTTCATATCCAACTCATTCCCAGATCCCTTTCCACTGTGTGCTCCACACCTCAGCAGGATCGACTCTGCTCCAGATGTACCCCTGAGCTCTGGACCATCGGATCTCCACTGCTAGCCTGATCCATACCCCCCTGTCCCATCCACCCTATGTACACTTCATCCAGCAAGACATCCGGACTTCACCTCATCTCAGATTCTGGACTATATCCACCTCATCTTCCAGATCCCCAGATCTCTGGACCTCTGGATATTAACTCTGGACCTATTCCCACCCTCTGTCCAACATCCTGCACCTATGCCCATATAGACATCTCCGCCTTTCCAGCTTTCGGTTACCTCTTGTTCCGTCTTGCTTATTGATCCTTGTATGAGTCTTCATCTCCAAGTTCATTTACTTATGTTCCATCTTACTTACTAATGTGTTTCCACATGCTTGTACATAGCCTTGCTCCTTTGCTTACTGATCCCCTCAGATAGTCTCCAGTATATAACCCCTGTAGATACTCCTGTAGTTTCCTGAGTTGGAATATCATCTTAGACTTGCCCAATCCTCTCTTGGACTTTGGTCCACCTAAGTCTGTCCTACTCATCAGGCCTAGGGATTGATTCCCTAGGCCAGAGCTCCACCTTTCCAGCACTTACCCTCTTTCCAGACTTAGGTCCAATCCCTGTTCTCTCTGACTCTACCTTAGGGTAGTCTACTTCTGTTTGTTTCTACATCGGACTTCGTCTGATGTAGCCCCTATTCCTTCTGGACCTCTGGACCTCCTGTCCCTCATACCTCCAGGCATCCTGTCCTTCGGACATTCCACCCTCCGTACCCTCGGACGTTCTGTCCTTCTAACTCTCGGACATCCTATCCTCCTGTCCTTTGGACATCCTGCCCTCTGTACCTTTGGACATCCTGTCCTTCGTACCTCCAGACATTATGTCCCTCTGTCCTCCATCATCCTGCCCTCCTGTCCTCCTGTCCTCCTGTCCTCCAGACCTTTGGACCTCCTATCCCTCCATCCTGTTTCCTGTAGAAGTATTACCTTGCAGTGGGAACTCTCCTGAGCACTTCCTGCATTCCTCCAGAACTCTCCCACGCTCCTCCGGACATTTCCCGCGCTCCTCCAGAAGTCCTCTAGCACTCTCCAGCAGAGTAGCCAGCCTCCAGAAGTCCTCTGGACTTTGTTGGACCATCATTGGACCTCATCTGAAATGAAGGGCACATACTCGGGTAAGGGGCACAGCATACGAGCTGAGGCCAAGCCCCTCTGAGTCAGTCTCTCTCTCCTTTGAGCATGGTTCTTAACAGCTGGCTACTCTGCTGGAGAGCACTAGAGGACTTCCAGAGGAGCATGGGAGAGTTCTGGAGGAACACAGGAAGTGCTCAGGAGAGTTCCCACTGCAAGGTAATACTTCTACAGGAAACAGGATGGAAGGATAGGAGGTCCAGAGGACAGGAGGACAGGATGATGGAGAGGACAGATCAGAGGTAGACAGGATGTCCAGAGGTACGAAGGACAGGATGTCCAGAGGTACGAAGGACAGGATGTCCAGAGGTACGAAGGACAGGATGTCCAGAGGTACGAAGGACAGGATGTCCAGAGGTACGAAGGACAGGATGTCCAGAGGTACGAAGGACAGGATGTCCAGAGGTACGAAGGACAGGATGTCCAGAGGTACGAAGGACAGGATGTCCAGAGGTACGAAGGACAGGATGTCCAGAGGTACGAAGGACAGGATGTCCAGAGGTACGAAGGACAGGATGTCCAGAGGTATGAAGGACAGGATGTCCAAAGGTACAGAGGGCAGGATGTCCAAAGGACAGGAGGATAGGATGTCCAAGGGTTAGAAGGACAGAATGTCCGAAGGACAGGATACCTGGAGGTATGAGGGACAGGAGGTCTGGAGGTCCAGAAGGAATAGGGGCTACATCAGACAAAGTCCAATGTAGAAACAAACAGAGGTAGACTACCCTAAGGTAGAGTTGGAGAGACAAGGATTGGACCTAAGTCCAGAAAGAGGGTAAGTGCCAGAAAGGCAGAGCTCCAGCCTAGGGAATCAATCCCTAGGCCTGATGGGTAGGACATATACTGAACAATATCTGAGGGGATCAGTAAGCAAAGGAGCAAGGCTATGTACAAGCACATGGAAACACATTAGTAAGTAAGTTGGAACATAAGTAAATGAACTCAGAGATGAGGACTTGTACAAGGATCAATAAGCAAGACGGAACAAGAGGTAACCAAAAGCCAGAAGGCAGAGAATGCCTAAATGGGGATAGGCGCAGGATATTGGACAGAGGGTGGGAATAGGTCCAGAGTTAATATCCAGAGATCTGGGGATCTGGAAGACAAGGTGGATACAGGACTGGAATATGAGAAGGTGGATATAGTCCAGAATCCAAGACGAGGTGAAGTCCGGATGTCTTGCTGGATGGAGTGCGCATAGGGTGGACAGGATAGGGTTGTACAGATCAGGCTAGCAGTGAGGATCCGGAGGTCCGGAGCTCAGGGGTAAATCTGGAGCATAGTTGATCCTGCTGAGGTGTGGAGTACACAGCGGAAGGGGATCTGGGAATGAGTTGGATATGAAGTGTGGTCCGGACGTAGGCTCAGAAGGCATGGGAATACCATGGAATGTGAGTCTGGATTGTGGGATATGACAGGATCTGAGATGAGATAAGGATCGGATCTGAGATCTGGATATGTGGATATGACATACAGGGGTTATATACTAGAGGCTATCCAAGAGGATCAGTAAGCACAGGAGTAAGGCTATGTATGAGCATGTGGAAACACAATAGTAAGTGAGATGGAACATAAGTAAATGAACTCAGAAATGAAACTAGTACAAGGATCAATCAGCAAGACAGAAACAGAGATAACCGAGAACTGGACAGGTGGAGATGCCTGAATGGGGATAGGAGCAGGATCTTGGATGGAGGGTGGGAATAGATCCGAAGATAGTAACAGTTAATATCCAGAGGTCCAGGGATCTGGGGATCTAGGAGGTAAGGCAGAAACAGGACTGAGATATGTGAGGTGGTGGTGGATGTAGTCCAGAATCCAAGAGGAGGTAAAGTTCAGATGGCTTGCTGGACAGAATGTGCATATGGTGGACAGGATAGGGGTGTATGGATCAGGCTCATAGTGAGGATCTGGAAGTCTGGAGCTCAGGGGTAATGTCATATCCACATATCCGGATCTCAGATCCGACCCTTATCTCAGATCCACATCTTATCTCCGATGCTATCCACATCTTATCCCCCTCCAACATCTTGTCATTCAATCTGTCCACTCATCCGGTCTGGTCCACAACTCATCCAAATCCACAACCAGTGCTTGTCTCTTTTCGGTTACCCCCTAACTCCGGTATTTTGGTTATCTGTATATCCGTCCTGCTCCCTTATCCGCTACCTATGTTTCATTTCCATTTCATGATTTGTGATCCATTTCTACTTACCAATAGACTATCCACATGCTTTGTACATAGCCTCGGACTCTGCTGATTGATCATTCTGTTAGATACCTATAGTATATAACCTCCTGTAACTTTCTGTAGTACCTCAGTTTGAATATCATCTTAGTTCTGCTCATTCCTGTCCTCCGGACTTGAGTACCTCTACTCTCGTCACCCTCCGAGACTTAGGATTGATTCCTATAGTCTATCTGTATCTGCCTCTGTCCCTGACAGTCCACTACCATTAGTTTCTAGTCTGGACTCATCCAGATTAGCCACACGATACTTATCCCTCATCCGGAAGTCATCCGGATCTGTTACACTACCTGTCCAACCTTCCGGACATGCTAGTCTTGCCTTCCTGAAATAAGGGGCAATACTCAGGTAAGGGGCACAGTGCATGAGCTGAGGCCAAAGCCCTTCAGATCCAGTTACCCTTTGAGTACGACCTTAACAGGTAAATCCATAGCAGAGCTAATCCTGCTGAGGTGTGGAGCACATGGTGGAAGGGGATCTGGGAATAAGTTGGATATGGGGTCCGGAAGTAGGCCCAGAAGGCGTGGGAATATTATGGGATCTAGGTCTGGCATATGGGATATGACAGAGCTAAGGCCAAGCCCCTCTGAGTCAGTCTCTTTCTCACTTGAGCATGGTTCTTAACAGGGGGTTAAATCATAAGAGCTGGGCCTCAGCGTATATGCTGTACCCCTTTCCTGAGTATGTGCCCTTAATTTCCAGGGGCTGAACAGTCATCCGGAGTTTCCAGGTTTTGACTAGGGCAGACAACAGACATCCAGGTATGAAACATGAGATACATCTGGTAGACATCTGGATGTTGATTGGACAAGCAGATAAGGCTAATCTGGACGAAGTCCAGACTAGAAACTGACAGAGGATAGACTACCCTAAGGTAGAGCCAGAGATATAGTCTAGGATACAGTCCTAAGACTTGGATGATAACAAGAGACTTAACTCAAGTCCAAAGGACACAGGAATGAGCAGGAACTAAGATGATATTCAAACTGAGGTATTTCTGAGAGTTACAGGAGGTTTATATACTGTAGGTATCATATAGGAATCAGTCAGCAAACACAGAGGCTATGTATGAAGCATATGCAAAGTCTATTAGTAAGTAGGATGGATCACCAATAATGAATACCAGAGATGAAATGTATGTAACTGATCAGTAATCAGAAGGGAAACATAGTTAACTGGAGTCTGGAGACAGGGGACGTCTAAATGGGGTTGGGTGCTGATATAAGGTTTGGATTCTGGAAGGGAGATGAAGATAGATCAGATCATTGTAGATCTGGATGTTGGATCTGGATATCCAGAGAAGTGGATTTAGAGTTGGGAGTCTGGAATGGCATATGACACATCAGCTAAGTTTGGGCGATGCAGTGTGGTATGTAGAGATAGTGGTTATGATTACCTAATATATGTTTGGGGCAAATTCTGAATGTTCTGTTCATTCATTCCTCTGCTTCCAAATTCAAACATAGTCCTCTTGGGTCAAATAACACCCCTTTGGATAAGTAGTGTTAGAGCAGCTCAGTGAGGAGACTTCAGGAGTTGATAATTGTGTGCTTGACCTTACATATCTGAGTAGTGATGTTGAGCCAGGGTTTTCATTTGCCAATAGGCTTTAGCTATTGAAAGGGGACTTAGTGCTGAACACCAAGATTGTCCATTCCTGACTCTGTTTAATATTTATCATGAGTTCCTTGGCAGCAGGTTCAATAGTATATAAAGCTCTCTACAGCATTGACTAGTCCTGACCTTTGATCCTACCTGCTTGTGCTTTGGGAGTGACCTCTATAGCTTCACATATCTTACTGGTGTTATTTGTGTTGCAAGACAGGATTCTCTTTCTTTGTATTTGTCATCTTTGAAGTCCATACACTGTTGGACTGACTGCTTACTGCTGATCTCACACAACACCTTCTGCTGAATGTAGCTTAGGTACCACTGAACAGCCACCCATGAATGACCACATTATCAGTCATTGGTATTTGTCTGAATCACTGACTGTGGAGATATTTGGTTTTATAGGTGTGTATCTATAGATCATCTATCTAAGAAGACACTATGACTTTACTCCTATCATTGAAACCTTCAGCAGTTTCTCTCAGCACCATACTAGTCAGCGTACTACCACTGCAAGCATCTCTGGACCTCTCTGAAGACCATAAGCCCAGTGAAAATCAACAATTTAGAGGCAGATATACATAGATACAAATTGAAAAAATATAAGCCCTATGAAATTTATCAATCCATTTTGAGGTCTTTTGCCAGAATGTCACTTTTTGAGATGAAATAATATAGACATCAAGACAAGTTTTTTGCGTTTAGATAAGATTTTCAATGGCTTTAGATTTTTAGATACACATTTACATATAGGCTATCTACTATGGGTATCGCCATCATTCAGTGTAGTATCACTGCTCACTATGCCTCGCCCACCTGCCATCCTGCCATCCACTACTCCTTGTCTGCACCCACATCATTGCCAGTAGTACTGACTCCACTGGCAGCTGATTTGAGCTATAGAACAGGGCCATTAGTGTAGTACAATGAAATAGAATATAGTGGGTAGTGCTCACCTGAACAGCTGCCTTGCACTTGTATATCTACAATAGTACATAAATGGTATTAGATAGATATCAATATAACAAAAGAAGACACACCTCTTTGTCAGCTTTACATAGCCCATTCCAGTAAGATGCAAAAATGGTTGCTGGTTCCTTTTGATGGCCGTTTGATTGCCAGTTGAGAGCACACAGGTTTCTGTTTGATATGGATCATAGAATCAGTTTTGATTGGTCTGGTAATGATAGAATATCTTACCGCACAGTGATCTTTGGGCTCACCCACATTGGCTTGGTGCTTGGCTGGTGCTTCTTGATGCTATTAGGCTTCAAGTCACTGACCACGATCATGGTCTTCATTTGTTCAGTGTGAGTTGTTCCAACTAGTTCCACTGTCACAGCTAGTGAAACTGCATTGGTGTTCAATTGGACCTCTGGCACAGAGACTGGTGTGTTCTCATTGCAGGGTGGTATCATAGCAGAGTGGGATTCAGAAGGCAGAGAATTGATAGAAGTCAGAAGAAGTTGCTGTGGAATAGGTCTGGGCCAAGGTTTGAAAACAAGATTAGAACTATGTTAAATGATAGCATTGGTGTATTGCAACCATACAATTAAATGATGAAATGAACTTACAAAGGGTTTTTAACCTATAAAATCAGACATGTGGATTTAGCATCAGCACAAAATGTACCATGAACAACTCACCTCCATGGTAATAACTTCCTTTGCTTTGCCCTTGTCCATTCATGGTGGTGGGGTTGGCTCATGGTCAGGTGCAGTGCTATTGTGTGGTGGCAAAGGGAGTGTTGTTAACTGTTGACTGTTAAGAACCATGTTGCTCAAGGGGGAGAGAGACTGACTCAGAGGGGCTTGGCCTCAGCTTGTATGCTGTGCCCCTTACCCAAGTATGTGCCATTCATTTCATATGAGGTCTGATGATGGTCTGACGAAGTCTGGAGGACTTCCAGAGGCTGGCTACTCTGGTGGAGTGCTAGAGGACTTCCAGAGGAGTGCAGGAAACATTCGGAGGAGTGCGGGAGAGTTTTGGAGGAACACAGGAAGTGTTCAGGAGAGTTCCCACTGCAAGGTAATACTTCTACAGGAAACAAGATGGAAGGATAGGAGGTCCAGAGGTCCGGAAGTATGGAGGACAGGAGGACAAGATGATGGAGGTATGAAGGACAGGATGTCTGAGGGTTAGGAGGACGGGATGTCTGGAGGTATGAAGGACAGGGTGTACAAAGGACAGGAGGATAGGATGTCTGAGGGTTAGGAGGACGGAATGTCCGAAGGACAGGATGCCTGGAGGTATGAGGGACAGGAGGTCCAGAGGTCCAGAAGGAATAGGGGCTACATCAGACGAAGTCCAATGTAGAAACAAACAGAGGTAGACTACCCTAAGGTAGAGTTGGAGAGACAGGGATTGGACCTAAGTCCAGAAAGAGGGTAAGTGCCAGAAAGGCGGAGCTCCAGCCTAGGGAATCGATCCCTAGGCCTGATGGGTAGGACAGAGCTTAGGTGGACCAAAGTCTGAGAGAGGATTGGGCAAGTCTAAGTTGATATTCAAACTAAGGAACTACAGGAGTATCTACAGGGGTTATATACTGAACAGTATCTGAGGGGATCAGTAAGCAAAGGAGCAAGGCTATGTATGAGCATGTGGAAACACATTAGTAAGTAAGATGGAACATAAGTAAATGAACTCAGAGATGAAGACTCCGTACAAGGATCAATAAGCAAGATGGAACAAGAGGTAACCAAAAGCTGGAAGGCAGAGAATGCCTAAATGGGGATAGGCACAGGATATCAGACAGAGGGTGGGAATAGGTATGGAGATCTGGGGATCTGGAAGACAAGGTGGATACAGGACCAGGATATGAGAAGGTGGATAGAGTCCAGAATCCAAGACAAAGTGAAGTCTGAATGTCTTGCTGGATGGAGTGTACATAGGGTGGATGGGACAGGGGGTTATGGTTCAGGCTAGCAGTGGAGATCTGATGGTCCAAAGCTCAGGGGTAAATCTGGAGTGCAGTTGATCCTGCTGAGGTGTGGAGCACACAGTGGAAGGGGATCTGGGAATGAGTTGGATACGATGTGTGGTCCGGACGTAGGCTCAGAAGGCGTGGGAATATGATGGAACGTGGGTCTGGATTGTGGGATATGACAGGAATCATATGTATTGATACTAGATAAAGTTGTTAGATCTCAAACTGAAAACATGGGTCTGGCTCCCCTGGTATCAGCTTCATAACCATTGAGATCTGGATCTGAGGATATGTCCAGAAAATCCTGGATGGCTGGTGGTAGCATCATGGTGTCCAGTAGTATCAGTAACATGCGGACTTGGTGAAAGGTATCAACATATCTTGTACTTACCTCCAGAACAAGGATGGCATACCTCTCTCAGCTCAGCATGCCAAGGTAATTCAGACAACAATGTTGTCATGCTTCTGTCAGCTACATAACCAAGGACTGGCACTGGAATTGATCAGACAAGCTTCACTTGGCGTCATCAAGTGGCTGGTTCACATGTTGTGGAAGGAATACTTTAAACTTCATCTTTGTGCCAACAATTGGAAAACCACCAAGCTTATGACTGACAATTACTCCCAATAGTACAACTACCACATCAAGAAAAAGGGCAGCAAGCATGTGAAGACTGAATCCGAAGACATGTGTTTTGAAGAAGAGAGCACCTCTGAGATGACACCAATCATTACAAAAAGAAGTTCACCTGATCCTGACAAGAATCATATGACAAAGTGACCACACATTGATTCCAATATGTCATCCTCCTCATCATTGGATGAAATCACAAGTTTTCTTTTATGTTTGTATTACTACTAACATAATAGGTCTATACTAGCCACTAGTATCACCCCCTTCAGCATGAAAAGAAGTCATAAGTTCTAATATTTTAGTTGCTTACTACTGACATAGTCGGTCAATGTCATATCTCACAATCCAGACCCACGTTCCATCATATTCCCACGCCTTCTGAGCCTACGTCCGGACCACACTTTATATCCAACTCATTCCCAGATCCCCTTCCACCATGTGCTCCACACCTCAGCAGGATCAACTATGCTCCAGATTTACCCCTGAGCTCTGGACCATCAGATCCTTACTGCTAGCCTGATCCAAACAACCCTATCCTGTCCACCCTATGCACACTCCATCCAGCAAGACATCTGGACTTCACCTCATCTCAGATTCTGGACTATATCTACCTTCTCGTATTCCGGTCCTGTATCCACCTTGTCTTCTGGATCCCCAGATCTCCATACCTATTCCCACCCTCTGTCTGATATCCTGTGCCTATCCCCATTTAGGCATTCTCTGCCTTCCAGCTTTTGGTTACCTCTTGTTCCATCTTGCTTATTGATCCTTGTACGGAGTCTTCATCTCTGAGTTCATTTACTTATGTTCCATCTTACTTACTAATGTGTTTCCACATGCTCATACATAGCCTTGCTCCTTTGCTTACTGATCCCCTCAGATACTGTTCAGTATATAACCCCTGTAGATACTCCTGTAGTTCCTTAGTTTGAATATCAACTTAGACTTGCCCAATCCTCTCTCAGACTTTGGTCCACCTAAGTCTGTCCTACCCATCAGGCCTAGGGATCGATTCCCTAGGCCAGAGCTCCACCTTTCTGGCACTTACCCTCTTTCTGGACTTAGGTCCAATCCCTGTCTCTCCAACTCTACCTTAGGGTAATCTACCTCTGTTTGTTTCTACATTGGACTTCGTCTGATGTAGCCCCTATTCCTTCCAGACCTCTGGATGTCCTGTCCTTCGGATGTTCCGCCCTCCGTACCTTCAGACGTTCTGTCCTCCTAACCCTCGGACATCCTATCCTCCTGTCCTTCAGACATCCTGCCCTCTGTACCTTTGGACATCCTGTCCTTCGTACCTCTGGACATCCTGTCCTTCGTACCTCTGGACATCCTGTCCTTCGTACCTCTGGACATCCTGTCCTTCGTACCTCTGGACATCCTGTCCTTCGTACCTCTGGACATCCTGTCCCTCTGTCCTCCGTCATCCTGCCCTCCTGTCCTCCTGTCCTCCTGTCCTCTGGACCTTCAGACCTCCTATCCCTCCATCCTGTTTCCTGTAGAAGTATTACCTTGCAGTGGGAACTCTCCTGAGCACTTCCTGTGTTCCTCCGGAACTCTCCCACGCTCCTCCAGACGTTTCCCGCGCTCCTCTGGAAGTCCTCTAGTGCTCTCCAGCAGAGTAGCCAGTCTCTGGAAATCCTCCGGACTTCGTCAGACCATCATTGGACCTCATACGAAATGAAGGGCACATACTTGGGTAAGGGGCACAGCGTACAAGCTGAGGCCAAGCCCCTCTGAGTCAGTCTCTCTCTCCTTTGAGCAACATGGTTCTTAATACTATGTGACCAATGACCAGATCAGGTACCTTCATAGTAGTATGGCATCTGATTTGATTTGAGAAGGCATTTTGGGGAAAGTACCTGGAATGTTAGAAGCACTCGTGGCAGGCACAAAGGGTCTTCACAACTTCATGGAGAGTGAATGAAACAACTCAAAGCAACAGTACAAACTGTTGATTCCAAGAAGTACTGGATGTTGAGGACTGCAAATGGAAGTGAGTGGAATGATTCTAAGTGACAGTCCAAATGATTGTCTTGCAGAATGTCAGATGGTTAAGATTTTACAGATAGTCAGTAGTCATGAGTCAGGAGGTAATCATACAAACTGTTTCCCCAAGTGCAATTGTGTTATTCAACAAGGGTAATAATGATCAAGGAGATAACATCAGTCTGACAATACAGTTGTAGAGCACAATGTACATGGCAAAAACACATGAGAGAATATGTACAACTACACATCTGAGTCTGTCCAAACTAAGCAAGACATCAGAAGTATGAAGGAGGTTGGTTAAGGAAGTACTCTTACTAGGTGCCTTGTTTAACCTGTTAATTCATGACAGGTCTGCAGAACATGGGGTGAGATGGGACAAGTGGATACCACAGGCATGTCTCTCATATGCCCATAGGATAGTTAACATTGTCATGTCACCCTCTTCATCTGGGCAGGACTGATTAGAATTGTTGCAAGAAGTGAGCATGTTGTCAGAGAGGTGAACACTTTCGGAGTCATGTACAAACATCAAGCCTTTAGACATGTCCCTATGCCTTCATATTGTACTTGGGTGCTGGCTTGCTATTGTCCAATTACTTGAAAATGCATAAACATTCAGACACTTTTTTGGGCCACTGTGTGCAGACATGTAATAAGGCTGCAACACATGTTGCAAAACACAAGGCATGGCAAAATATGTACCAATGAGGTAGGATGGACAATGGATGGATTCCAACAGTCCAAAAGCAGGTCCTAGAGCGCAAAAACCAATGCACTATGAGTGTGCTAAGTGTGAGAAAAAGTGTTAGATAGAGCAGACATGTGAAAGTGCACTTGAACACAATGTTGGGTGAATCTGATAGCACTCTAAGTGTGGTAAAGTGCAGGATGAGGTGCAGGAACATGAATAGCACTGCAGGAGTGTGCACACATGGCACAGGAAAGTGTGGACTAGTGTCAGACAAGCATTATAACTGCAACGAGTGAGGACCATGTATAGGAAATTCTACCTATCTGAGGTAATATGGAAAATGCAGTCATATGAGCCCAGCACTAATATGATTGTTGCACCAGTCCAATAGACCCTCAAAGAAACCATGTTTCCCTTTTGATTATTGATCTGTTACATACATTTCATTTCCAGTGTTCATTATTTGTGATCTGTCCTTCTTACTAATAGACTCTGCATATGCTTCGTACATAGCTTTTATGTTTGCTGACTGATTCCTATATGATACCTACAGTATATAAACCTCCTGTAACTCTCAGAAATACTCCAGTTCGAATATCATCTTAGTTCCTGCTCATTCCTGTGTCCTCTGGACTCAAGATAAGTCTCTTGTCATATTCCGAGTCTTAGGATTGCATCCTAGACTATATTTCCGACTCTACCTTAAGGGTAGTCCATCCTCTGTTAGTTTCTAGTCCAGACTTCGTCTGGATTAGTCTTATCCACTTGCCCAGGTAACATCCGGACGTCCATCGGATTTATCTCATGTTTCAGATCCGGACGTCCATTATCCACCCTAGTCAAAACCCGGAAACTCCGAACGACTGTTCTAGCCCCTGGAAATTAAGGGCACATACTCAGGAAAGGGGCACAGCATACGAGCTGAGGCCAAGCCCTTGTGATCCAACCCCCTTGAGCACACGACCTTAACACATATCCCATATGCCAGACCTAGATCCCATAATATTCCCACAGCTTCTGAGCCTATGTCTGGACCCCATATCCAACCCATTCCCAGATTCCCTGCCACTGTGTGCTCCACACCTCAGCAGGATTAACTCCACTATGGATGGATTTACTCCTGAGCTCCAGACATCTGGATGTTTACTACTAGCATGATATGTACACCCCTATCCTGTCCACCTTATGCACATTCTGTCCAGCAAGACATCTGGACTTTACCTCCTCTTGGATTCCAAGGACTACATCCACCTCCTCACATATCTCAATTTTGTTTCCACTGTTAAGAACCATGCTCAAAGGAGAGAGAGACTAACTCAGAGGGGCTTGGCCTCAGCTCATACACTGTGCCCCTTACCCAAGTATGTGCCCTTCATTTCAGAGGAAGTCCGATGATGGTCCAATGAAGTCCAGAGGACTTCTGGAGGTTGGCTACTCTGGTGGAGAGTGCTAGAGGACTTCCAGAGGAGCATGGGAAATGTCTGGAGGAGCACAGGAGAGTTCCAGAGGAATGCAGGAAGTGCTCAGGAGAGTTCCCACTGCAAGGTAGTACTTCTACAGGCCTTATGGAAAAGGATAAGACTCAGATGGACTGAAGTCCAGAAGATGATTAGGCAGATCTAAGGTGATATTCAGACTGAGGATTCTACAGGAATTGTACAGGGGTTATATACTAGAGGATATCTGAGAGGATCAGTAAGCAACAGAGTAAGGCTATGTACAAGCATGTGGAAACACATTGGTAAGTAAGACAGAACATAAGTAAATGAACTTGGAGATGAAACTAGTACAAGGATCAATCAGCAAGACAGAAACAGAGATCACTAAGAACTGGAAAGGCGGAGATGCCTAAATGGTAGTCCAGAATCCGAGAGGAGGTAAAGTCTGGATGTCTTGCTGGACAGAATGTGCATAGGGTGGACAGGATAGGGGATCCAGGAATGAGTCAGATATGGGGTCCGGAAATAGGTCCGGAAAGCGTGGGAACTGGAATAGGGCTACCTGGTTAGATGAGACAAAAATCAATAGGATGGGGTTAGATGGCTAGCAATATATGTGATGCAAGGCAGAAGAACTACTAGAAGACAGCAAAGTTAAGAAAACACTGAAGTATGGAGTAGGAAACTTGATGGTGTAGTGTTGTATGAGGTGGAATGGAGTAGGAATTCTCTGTGAGGTGGGGGGGAGGATGAATACAGAGTAGCACATATCAATTTTGGAAAGTATCTGCTCAGAAGCATGCAAGAATCCAGAATTAATGAAGAAAACATTACCTTCTAACAAGACAATAACCCCAAGCATACTTCAAGTTGACCATAAAATGGTTTGAAACCTATGGTATCAGTGTTCTATCATGGCAAGTCTGGTCCTCAAACCTCAACCCTGTTGAACAGACCTGGTAATTACTCAAGATATTACTTGCAGTCTATCAAGATTCTAGATAGGGGTTATTTCAGCTGTGGGAGAGAGTTATAGTAGAGTGGGGCAAGACTGTTGATGAGTAATGCCTGAAATTGATAGATAATATGCATAGAAGAGTGGTAGAAGTAATTAGAGCAACAGGAGGAAACACCAAGTACTAGAATTATAGAAATTGTGTT
Organism: Suillus subaureus; assembly: GCF_016647635.1. Taxonomy (NCBI): domain Eukaryota; kingdom Fungi; phylum Basidiomycota; class Agaricomycetes; order Boletales; family Suillaceae; genus Suillus; species Suillus subaureus. The sequence continues at coordinate 24,089 of NW_024538668.1, forward strand.
GGTCAAACTGAAAGTCAAAAAAGTGTCTCAATGAGTCACCAAATTAAATTAACCATATCTTCACTTGATGACATAATCTTCCCACGCTATAGAGATCAAACCTAAAGCTTAGAGGCAGAGCTTTCCCACACCTCCCTATGGCTTAGTCATACTCTCACACCCTGGCTCATAATAAAGAAACTACATGAAAAGTCACAAACATTGAGACACTTGTTTGAGCCACTGTACCTAGGGATGGATTCCCTAGGCCAGAAATCCGGACCTTCAGATTTGTCCCTAATGTCTTTGTCCCAAGTCTAGTCTAGGATTCTAGATGAATGGAAATGTTCAGATGATATCCCTTATGGCAAAGAAGGGTGATACTCCAGCACTTGGAGCATTGTTGTATGCGAATTCCACCAAGGGTAGCAATTCCAACCAATTATCCTGCCAATAGTTGTAATAAATCTGGAAGTACTGTTCCAGGGTCTGGTTGGCTCTTTCCATCTGTCCATCTCTATCTGGATGGTATCCAGATGGGAAGTGGAGAACCATATCTAGTGCTTTCCTTAGGGACTGGAAGAAGTGGGACACAAATTCCATACCTCAGTCAGAAGTGATATGAGATAGGATGCCATGCTCAGAGATATGGAAAGCCAGACCACTGTGCTCTACTTCCAATGCTTCTACTTCTCAGAACCTTCCTAATAAGGTAAGTAGCTTCTATTGGCCTCCGAACACCCTTTGTGAGTTATGACTGTTTGACATCTTAAATTTTATTAACCTACAGTTATAATGTGTGCAGAAGCTTCGGCTGCAAGAAATATATTTTGCAAGAACAGATGATGAGCAAACATGAACATAGTACTAAGTATCATGACTTTTATCTACAGAGTCAGCTGATGCAAACTTCTCCAACCCAGCCCATTCACAATAGCCATTGCAGACATGCTGTGCCTTGAACATGGTGATCACAACTTCTATGTTTCCTTCACTGACAATATCCTTTCCCTCACTGACTGAGCTGATTGATATGATAGATGACAACAACCACTCGAGCTGGAGATCAAGACTATATATATGGGTCTGTCAATATTTGAGGATCAGTTAGTAGTGAGGTGCTTCCTGATGGTCAATGAGTTTCATGAGCACAGGAATGTCATCAGATAGAAAGTGTGTACAGTGGCTCAAAAAACTGTCCGCATGTTTTGACATTTTTCACTATCTATGATATTGTGTGAGAACGAACAAATGCCTCAAGGACATGGTTATACCACATTGTAGTATGGCTTCAGGGCTTTGGATTGAGCACCACATCATGAGAATCAGAGGAGATATGGTGGAGATACAAGGCTTACAAAATCATGACTCATGTGGACAGTTTTTTGAGCACATATTAAAACTATATAAATCATCATTCATGACACCATAACAATCATGCCACCATTAAATAAATTATAAAGTGGTGTCATTATGTCATTTTAAAACCATATCTAACTATACAAACCAAAAATTTCCATATGTCATGGTTATATTCACCATGAAAGCCACCCCCCCTGCTCAAAGGGATAATATCCTCTCTCTTTCCTATTCTGGCCTCTCTGCTTGTCAAATTTCCTCTAGAACTGGAGTATGCAAGTCCACTGTGGCCAAGTTCATCAAAGAAAGTCACACAGACAAGGAAAACTTCTGTGAAGGGTGTCCATCCAAGCTCACCTCTACTGATAGGAGGGCTATTATTCAGCATATCACTACAGGAAAGGCTGATAATGCTGTCCAGGTCACCTATTACATCAATTCCACCATCACATTCCCTGTCTCTTCACACACTGTGAGAAACATTCTCAAGACAGCTCATCTCAGGTCAGTAACAAGGAAGAAAAGGCTCTCCTCTCTATCACACATATGCAGAGAGGACTAGCACCCTTCTTTTTTCACATATATACCTTGCCATCTGACCCAATCCTATTTATTGTGGTCTTATATGATCATATAACATGCTTCCAGTCCATGTAATCCAATTCTGATGGGCTAAGGCAAAGGTTAGTCATCTCTGTTTATGTGTGATAGAGAGGAGAGCCTTTTCTTCCTTGTTACTGACCTGAGATGAGCTGTCTTGAGAATGTTTCTCACAGTGTGTGAAGAGACAGGGAATGTGATGGTGGAATTGATGTAATAGGTGACCTGGACAGCATTATCAGCCTTTCCTGTAGTGATATGCTGAATAATAGCCCTCCTATCAGTAGAGGTGAGCTTGGATGGACACCCTTCACAGAAGTTTTCCTTGTCTGTGTGACTTTCTTTGATGAACTTGGCCATAGTGGACTTGCATACTCCAGTTCTAGAGGAAATTTGACAAGCAGAGAGGCCAGCATAAGACAGAGAGAGGACATTATCCCTTTGAGCAGGGGGGGTGGCTTTCATGGTGAATATAACCATGACATATGGAAATTTTTGGTTTGTATAGTTAGATATGGTTTTAAAATGACATAATGACACCACTTTATAATTTATTTAATGGTGGCATGATTGTTATGGTGTCATGAATGATGATTTATGTAGTTTTAATATGTGCTCAAAAAACTGTCCACATGAGTCATGATTTTGTAAGCCTTATGTCTCCACCATATCTCCACCGATTCCCACGGTGTAGGGCTCAAATGAAAGCCCTGAAGCCATACTACAATGTGGTATAACCATGTCCTTGAGGCATTTGTTCGTTCTCACACAATATCATAGATAGTGAAAAATGTCAAAACATGCGGACAGTTTTTTGAGCCACTGTACCTTGGTGATCAGATATAAATGCCATGCCACTGGTCTTTGCATATTGAACATGCTGAGTGAATGTGAAGAATACTGCTAAATCATAGCCATAGTCAAGTTCATTGAGTAATGGATCAGCATCTATGTTATGAATAAATTTGACAAATGCATCTTTGCCACCATCAATGAGTTCTTCAAGGAGATAAGCTGGTTGAATGGGGTAGGACTTCAACCCTGGCTTGATGCTTTTTGAGTCCAAGAGGTAGCAAGGCAACAGTTGATGAAGTCATATGTGAATTGTCAAAGTGAGCTTGCCCAGTATAGCACGTTGGCTTCTCGAAAAAGCTTTGGCAATTCAGTTATGATGGGAAACTTGCCAATCTTGAAGGCTTCAGTTGATCCACCAGCCTATGAAACAACTCTGTGAAAGGGTTGTTTGACCACAATTTCATGGTATGGAACTGAACCAAGCCCAGATATCAGAGAAGGAGTGAGGGTGAGCCATCCTGGATGGGCTGTCTTGAACCCACCCATCCCAATAGTGCTGTCATGAGATATGCTGACCATCAACTGGCCAACCCAAGACTCTGTAGTTTCAAGCTCAAATGAGCGATAATCCTCAATTCATAAGATCTCCATTAAAGGGCAATTAGGAATGGGGTAGAAATGGACTGTTTCATTCTGTTTTTTGAATACTAGTATAAAGACTATTGGTTTGTGAGAAGGATATAAGCATAGCACTCCTACCTTTCTTTACATTGAGATTTGCTGTACCACCTGATTTGAGGGCTGCTTTCAGGTCTTCATGGTCAGGTGAGTGGAATACAACTGCTGGAGCTGTCTTTTTGCATGGCAGAGATGGAGGTAAAGCATTACAACTGCTCTCAGTTCATACATGAATGTGCTTGGATATGCCAGTTAACTATATATGAGCGTGAGTTCCTTTTGTACTAGATCTTGTCCAAGCTGCAGACTTGTTGTTTTCAGAGGCTGTACTAAGACTTGTAGCCTAGTAGGAATACATGGTTAGTTTTGCTCAGGACTCTGAAATGAGATAGGATTTCACCTGCTGAGCCTCAGATTGCAAAAATTCATTGTCCTCAATTGTATCACTCTGTGTGGTACACTGGCTAGTGGTAGTATGGCTGGCAGTATTATGGCTGGTGGTATAGGCTGTACAGCTAGTAGCAGCCTAAAATGATATGTCCAATTGAGCAACAAGTTGACATGCAGAACAAAACATGACACTTTACCTCTGCAACTTGTTCCACCCAGTCTTCATATTCTAGCCAGCGTGTTTGAGGTGCAACTACTGTTAATGCAAACTGTTTGGTCTTGAAGATTACTGTCTTTGAATCTTTGCAACTCACTTGTAAGCATTGATCGAGGAAGTGAGGTTGTCCAGCTTGATGAATTGAGAGGTCTACCCATTTTCCATCCCACACAACAAACTCATCATCATACCAAATAAAATCAGAACAAAAGGTCTGGGTAAGGGATAACAGTCTTTCTTGGTGATCTGGTTGAGGCCTTGAAAATCCACACAAAATCATAGGGAGCTGTCCTTCTTCTTTACAAATGAAACAGGGGCTCTGTGTGGAGAGAATGATGATCAGAGAAGTCTAGTTGCAATGTTCTCATCAAGGAACTTGTGGAGAGTTTCAAGCTTGACTGGAGAGAGGGAATAAATGGTTCCAATGGATGGATTCACTCCTTCTTCCAAATCAATCTTTAGGTCATAAGGACAATGGGGAGGAAGTTGACTAGCTTTGTCCTTATCAAAGACATCTGCAAACTCCTGGTATTCTGGACAGGTTAGGGGCTTTGGACAAGAGTGTAGTGGACCAGAGATCTAGTCTGGAGGGGTGGAGATAAATGCTGAACTGTTTGGATCCTTCCATCTTGCAGGCCCAGCAAGAGGCAACTGCATTAACAAGGGAAATATGTGGACCAGATTTATCAGTGGAGGGCCCTGGTGTAGCTATGAGGAGTTGTCCAGAAATCGATGCTGCCCAAAGCCCAGTCAATTAATGGATTGTGTCGGGTGAGCCAGCTATATCCAAGAATAATAAAACAAGATGAATCCAAAGGGGTAATATAAAACATATCAGAGGTAACTACACTGGAGGAAAATTGGACAGGGAGGTCTATGGCTTCAGAAATATTGTTATTACAAGTACCATCAAATAAATGGAGTGGAAGCAGAGAGATTTTGTATGTAGGGATTTTATTTTTTCGGACAAAGTCTGCATCTATGAAACAATGAGAGGAACCACAATCTACAAGAGATGGAAATTTGGAAATACTAGAATAAGTCAGAATCATGATATATGGACAGAGTGAAGTCAGATTGGAAACAGAGGCAGCATTAAGACATAACTCCATTGTATGGGTTGAGTTAATGCAACTCCTATCCTATATGGAGTCAAGAGAGTTGTGGACTATTTTTTGTGCCTCAGATGAGGCTTCCAGCTTGGTTTCTGGAGTGACTATAGCAGCACAGCCTTTGGCAGCACACAAAGTTGACTTGTTGCAGTCTTGGGCAATATGTCCAGGTCTGCCACAGCATAAGCAGAGCTTCTTATCCAAACACCTCTGGTGCTCTTCAGAGGTTAGTTTCCCATCCTTACCCAGCTTGGAGGTAAGGTCCAGGACCTTTTGAGCAGACAAGACGGAGAATGTAAGTTTTCTGGATTTGTTATTTTCAGATCTGGATGAGTAGGAGTTTGTCCAGTCAGAGGAGGATTTGGTTTCACAGGAGATCTCTCCCCTGCATTCCCAATAACAGGTATCAATGGTTTGTGTGAGGGTCTTATATTCCAAGAGCATAGTGGGTTTCCCCATGCAACTGATTTCATTCCTGATGCAAGACAGAAGTCCATTATAGAATTGTTGGTGTAGAGCTCCATTGCCCCATCTACAGACTTGTGAAGCAAGCCACTGGAATTCCACAATGTACTTATTGATGCGCTGTCTGTCACACATATTGAGTTGTTTGAGCTGCATTTCTGCATCTCCAGAGGGGTCATGAGGTCCAAAATTGGTTTGGAGCTCAAGCATGAACTCAGAATAGTCATCCATCCAGTCCATATGATCAGTATTCTCATAGAAAGGAGGTCTGGTTCCTGTCCTCCATACTTCTGGACCTCTGGACCTCCTATCCTTCCATCCTGTTTTCTCTAGAGGTATTGCCTTGGGGTCTTTTCACTTCCTGTGCAGTGAGAACTCCTCTGAGTATTTCCTGTACTCCTCTGGAACTCTCCTGTGCTCCTCCAGCTGTTTTCTGCACTTCTCCAGAAGTCCTCCTGCACTCCACCAGAGTAGCCAGCCTGTCATATGCCATTCCAGACTCTCAACTCTAAATCCGCTTCTCTAGATATCTGGATCCAAGATCCAGATCTCCAATGATCTGATCTATCTTTATCTTCCTTCCAGAATCCAAACCCTATATCAGTGCCCAACCCCATTTAGACTTCCCCTGTCTCCAGACTCTGGTTAACTATGTTTCCCTTTTGATTATTGATCCATTATATACATTTCATTTCTGGTATTTATTATTTGTGATCCGTCCTACTTACTAATAGACTTTGCATATGCTTCATACATAGCCTTATGTTCTGCTGACTGAATCCTATATGATACCACAGTATATAAACCTCCTGTAACTCTTGGAAATACTTCAGTTTGAATATCATCTTAGTTCCTGCTCATTCCTGTGTCCTCCAGACTTGAGTTAGTTCTCTTGTCATCATCCGAGTCTTAGGATTGCATCCTAGACTACATTTCCGACTCTACCTTAAAGGTAGTCCATCCTCTGTCAGTTTCTAGTCCAGACTTCATCTGAATTAGCCTTATCTACTTGTCTAATCAACATCTAGATGTCTACTGGATTTATCTCTTTCATGCCCAGATATCTGTTATCTGCCCTAGTCAAAACCTGGAAATTCTGGACAACTGTTCAGCCTCTGGAAATTAAGGGCATATACTTCTGAAAGGGACACAGCATATGAGCTGAGGCCAAGCTCCTCTGAGCAGTCTCTCTCTCCCTTGAGCACAGTTTTTAGCAGACCACCATCTCAAGAATCTACTTTTGCCTCTTTAGTCTTAATGTAGATCCTGAATTCTCATTTTTGTTATTAATAGTGTTTTTGACAAGTTTCATTAAGACCTTACAAGCCTTTATTTCCTAACAGCAATGGAGATATTCAAAGCAGCTGAGACTCTGGTCTGCCAGTGAGTGGTTGAAATCCCCACAATTGATTCCACATTTACCAAGCTCTAAATTACAAATAGAAGACAGTTAATACAGCTACTACCAACTACCAATGATTGCTCATACTGCAGTTGTATTACAGTGGAGAAATTTACAATTAGCTAGTGTGGGTGGTAATTAAAGAATTAAATAGCTATCAAATAGTTCTGGCAGAGCTCTGACTGAGTCTAATTCACTACTTAGGCAATGGAGCCTTGATTTGTTGCTTTCCTTTCCTCATTACAATCTACCCCAAATGGAATGTTGCATTTGTTGTAGTACTAGTCTTCATTAGACTTACTCTGGATACTAACTTGCTTCACACCTGTACATATCTGTGTGTTTTCTTTGGACTCATTTTCACTCATTCATGTGCATTCACTCATTCATATTTGCCAGTACTCATGGTTCCTTGTTTATATCAGCCAGTGCTCACGGGTCCTTGTTCATTTGCACCTGCCACCATTTATCCCACATTTACAGTTGCCAATCTGTATTCATATCCTCATGTCATGAAGTCAAAATCTCATCTTCTGACATCAGTAGTCATCTGGGTCACTCAAAAAGTCATAATTTCAGTCTAACACATGTGATACCAGCCCTGTGATGACAACAGAAATTCAAGAATGCAAAGTTACAATTCATGTAATGAAAATATTGATTTATCAGACACAGACTGGAGGGACAGCAAGGGATGGTGGCGCCACCTAAGTTTAACAAAAAAGGAACATTGCAATCTTGTCACCAGTGTCCTGCATGATTTGGGAATCATGCATGGACATGACTACTAGGTATCCCCCTAAAAAGATGAAATCTGTTAGCTTAGTCATCAGACTAGTCAACCCATACCTTGGTTTCAAACCTTGGTCATATAGTTCAGTTTCCTCTCTGTGATTCATGAATTTATTATATTTTGAAGAAAAGTCATTTGTGAGATGGGAATCACATGATGACCTAGTTAATATTGTGAAGCAATAAGAAGGTTCAGGTATTGCCTTGCCTTTGGCTTATTCACTTTGGCTAGAGAAAACCATAGAGAAAAGTTCAAAGCCTAACAAAAACCTATCTAAAAAGCCCATGTTTTGTGCCTTGTTATTGTATTATTATTTCTGAGTTATTTTCTCTAGTATTTTCTTGATTTATTTTTCTATCAGGATGCTCTGACCCATCAGATACTTCACAAAATTGTACCTACAGGGTATGATGTCTTAATGATGTCTTAATGATGTCATATAGCTGCACAGATACTCCTGCAAGTATTCTGTTGAAAGTTATGATGTCATTTGTTCTAGAATGTTCTGCTCCACTTCTGATGTCATTGCTCCACTTTTTTACTTACATAATATTCCCACACAAAATGCATATAAGGTGAGCCCATTCTCCCTCCCAAAAAATAGAATCTCCCACTTGCAATCATTTGAATCCAGAAGGTGAGGTGGAAACAGGACAGAGATATGTGAGGTGGTGGATGTAGTCCAGAATCCAAGAGGAGGTAAAGTCCAGATGCCTTGCTGGACAGAATGTGCATAGGGTGGACAGGATAGGGGTGTACAGATCAGGCTAGTAGTGAAGATCCAGAGCTCAGGGGTAAATCTGTAGCAGAGCTAATCCTACTGAGATGTGGAGCACACAGCAGAAGGGGATCTGGGAATGAGTTGGATCTGGGGTCCAGATGTAGGCTCAGAAGGTGTGGGAATATTATGGGATCTAGGTCCAGCATACAGGATATGACAATCCCAAACAAAGTGCGGTGCCAACAATGGATCTTGCAACAAGTTCATAGCCTAATCCTACAGTGTGTTAAGGTCATGTGCTCAAGGGGGTCAGATCACAAGGGCTTGGCCTCAGCTTGTACACTGTGCCCCTTTCCCAAGTATGTGCCCTTAATTTCCAGGGGCTAGAACAGTCATCCAGAGTTTCCAGGATTTGACTAGGGCAGACAACAGACATCCGGATGTTACTTGGACAAGTGGATAAGACTAATCCAGACAAAGTCCAGATTAGAAACTAACAGAGGATAGACTACCCTGAGGTAGAGCCAGAGATGTAGTCTAGGATGCAATCCTAAGACTCAGAAGATGACAAGAGACTTGGCTCAAGTCTGGAGGAACAGAAATGAGTAGGAACTAAGATGATATTCAAACTGAAGTATTTCTGAGAGTTACAGGAGGTTTATATACTGTAGGTATCATATAGGAATCAGTCAGCAAACACAAAGGCTATGTACAAAGCATATGCAAAGTCTATTAGTAAGTAGGACAGATCACAAATAATGAACACTGGAAATGAAATGTATGTAACAGATTAATAATCAGAAGGGAAACATAGTTAACCAGAGTCCGGAGACAGGGGAAGTCTGAATGGGGTTGGGTGCTGATATAGGGTTTGGATTCCAGAAGGAAGATAAAGATAGATCAGATCATTGGAGATCTGGATCTTAGATCTGGATATCTGGAGAAGCAGATTTAGAGTTGAGAGTCTGGATGTTAAGAACCATACTCAAAGGAGAGAGAGACTGACTCAGAGGGGCTTGGCCTCAGCTTGTATGCTGTGCCCCTTACCTGAGTATGTGCCCTTCATTTCAGAGGAAGTCCAATGATGGTCTGACGAAGTCCGGAGGACTTCCGGAGGAGCGTGGGAAACGTCCGGAAGAGCGTGGGAGAGTTCCGGAGGGATGCGGGAAATGCTCAGGAGAGTTCCTGCTGCAAGGTAATACTTCTACAGGGAAACAGGATGGAAGGATAGGAGGTCCGGAGGACAGGAGGACAGGAGGTCTGGAGGTATGGAGGATGGAACATCTGAAGGTATGGAGGGCAGAATGTCTGAAGGACAGGATGCCCGGAGGTATAAGGGACAGGATGTCCAGAGGTACAGAAGACAGGGGGTCTGGAGGTCTGGAAGGAATAGGGGCTACATCAGACAAAGTCTGATGCAGAAGCAAGCAGAGGTAGACTACCCTAAGGTAGAGTCGGAGGGACGGGAAGTGGACCTAAGTCCAGAAAGAGGGTAAGTGCCAGAAAGGCAAGACTCCAGCCTAGGGAAGCAATCCCTAGACTTGGGACAGAGACATAGGGGACAAATCCGAAGGTCCAGAATTCCAGCCTAGGGAATCCTTCCCTAGGCCTTATGGAAAAGGACAAGACTCAGACAGACTGAAGTACAGAAGATGATTGGCAAGTGGAACAGGATCTAAGATGATGAACAGGAACTAAGATGATATTCTGACTGAGGACTCTACTGTAGTTGTACAGGGGTTATATACTAGAGGCTATCTGAGAGGATCAGTAAGCAAAGGAGTAAGGCTATGTACGAGCATGCAGAAACACATTGGTAAGTAAGATGGAACATAAGTAAATGAACTCGGAGATGAAACTAGTACAAGGATCAATCAGCAAGACAGAAAGAGAGATAACTGAGAACCAGAAAGGCAGTGATGCCTAAATGGGAATAGGCACAGGATCTCAGATAGAGGGCGGGAATAGGTCCGGAGATAGTAACAGTTAATATCCGGAGGTCCGGAGATCTGGGGATCCAGAAGGCAGGACAGAAACAGGACCGAGATATGTGAGGTGGTGGATGTAGTCCGGAATCTGAGAGGAGGTGAAGTCCAGATGTCTTGCTGGACAGAATGTGCATGGGGTGGACAGGATAGGGGATCCAGGAATGAGTTGGATATGGGGTCCGGAAATAGGTCTGGAAAGCGTGGGAATATGATGGGATCTATGTCTGGCATATGGGATATGACACTGGAATGGTATATGACACAGTGGCCATGTATGTACATCAAATTCAATTTCCTCTTTCTTGTAAGGGACAGAGATGATATGCTTCTTGAACTGTACAAATTATGCCTGAATACTCAGTAACAGAGAGAATGAGGTTTAAAATATCTCACAGGTGTCATCTGAGTGGCTGCTTGATCCCAGGCTTTTAACACTTCAGTGTGAGATCTGAATGTAAACTTTGCTTGTCCCTCAACAATCTGTCATATCAACTGCAGCATCTTGTTGGTCTGGTCCTTATTGAGTGCTGCTTGGTGTGCAAGTTCTGTGAACTCAAAATCTTTACAGCACATGAAAGGTTGCCACAGTGTATCATTGATGATGGGCATGGAACTAGCCTCTGCCTCAACAGAGTATCAAAAGGTGGAGAAGGTCTCAATGGCTGGGGTGTGTCCACTGTTTGGGTGATATTTGGTTTTGAACATATTAGGAGCAATAGGGACTGCAGCTGCTGCCATAGAGCTACTTGTCAACATGCTTAGAAACAAATGTGCAAGAGTGAAATACATACATAGATGTGAATCCCCCCCAATGCTCATAACATCACCAACACTGTCATCCTCCACATCACCAAATGTGTTGTCATCAGCACCTTTGACATGTGCTATGTCATAATCAACATGCTGATCATCCACCAGCTATGAAGGTCCCATAGTAGTTGCAGCTACTTCAAGTCCCTTTTGGAGGTGTCATTGATCCTTTAGATGTTCTGTTCATGATATATCAATATAAAATTTGATGTGCGACATTTGAAATCAATAAACAATGAACTAAATTAATTTATTGGAATGACTGTACCTTTCTTGTGGGCCTCAACTACATCAGCAAACTCCTTGTCACACCATCTCTTCTCCTGCTTCCATGAACAACTCCCCTCATGTGACTTGATGCCATGAGGAGAAAAATATTCCTGACAGAACTTACATCAAGCCTGGGCAGATAATTGAGATGTTGACCATACATATGCATGTCTTTGTGGAGATGACATTATCCAATAAAATGCAAAATGAACAAGAGATTGATTGATGTTATTGAAGAAGGTGATTGCAGGTGTGATATCTGTGGCAGCTAAGGGTGATATGAGCAACTAATCAGTGACTGATTGATTATATTGATACAAGTCACCTGACAGGACAGACATCGCTGATTATTAATATAAAACTATATAGTTTCCCAAGCCCCTTGGAACTTTGTCAGCCTGTTGAAACAGAGCATAGCATCTTGTGAGACACCACAACAAGTTGGCACCTTTGCCAGATGCTCAAAATAGACTCAGTCTGTCATATCCCACAATCTGGACCCACAATCCATAATATTCCCACGCCTTCTGAGCCTATGTCCAGACCCCATTTCATATCCAACTCATTCCCAGATCCCCTTCCGCTGTGTACCCCACACCTCAGCAGGATCAACTCCACTCCAGATTTACCCCTGAGCTCCAGACCTCCGAATCCTCACTGCTAGCCTGATCCATACCACCCTATGCATACTCCATCCAGCAAGACATCTGGACTTCACCTTGTCTCAGATTCCAGACTACATCCACCTCCTCATATCCCGGTCCTGTATCCACCTCATCTTCCAGATCCCCAGATCTCCAGACCTCTGGATATTAACTCCAGACCTATTCCCACCCTCTGTGCCTATCACCATTTAGGCATCTCTGCCTTTCTGGCTTTTGGTTACCTCTTGTTCCATCTTGCTTATTGATCCTTGTATGAGTATTTGGTGGGCATCAAAATTTCACCTAGCATGGATCTCAAGCAATCGGTCTGGTTGACATAGTGAACCAGATGGGGGATGGCGTCAGAGTCAGATAGTAGATGTGATAAGGAGGTGGACTTCCATCCCATTGCCTGAGCTAATGCATGGTGTGCTGGCTGGTACTGTGGGCATTCAAAAAGGTAGTGATGGATGGTTTCTTTGGTTTGTGGGCAATGGGGGCAATCCAGCAAGGCTGTTTTTGTGAATTGGAATAGGTGCTGATTCAGGGGGAGATGATGGGTGCGTAGTCCAAGAATGAGACTGGTGAGGTGTTTTGAGAAGGAGGATATGAGTTTGATGAAGGAGTGTTCAATGGTAAGAGGGTCGATGTGCTGGAGACATTGATGACAGGGGGAGGTGGACCACTGCCTGGCCCATCTGGCGTGAGTACATACCCTATGAGCTTGCTTGATTGCTGAAATGCTAAGTGGTAGTGAACCATCACAAAGATACAAGGGGAGATGTGCACAGGGACTGCTTCAGTGTCTTCCTTCCGCTGCTGTTTTGGCTGCCTTGTCTGCTTCCTCATTTCCATGGACCCCCTTGTGACCAGGAACCCATCAAAGTGTGACACAGAAGTCCAGGTTATTGCATTTAACTCTTCTCATCATTCTCTGAAACTTGGTCACTAAATAGGAGCCCAGATTGGAGTAGAAGCTCTCACCAGATAATATGGCAGCTTGGTTGTTGACCAAAATAGACATTGGAAAGGTGAGATCCTGTTCAGTAGCTATGAGCGTGGCCGCCAGGGTGAGACCAACCATTTCTGCCTCAAAAACAGTGTGCTCCTCATCAGTGCCTAGATAATAGTGGAGGGTGTGAGGGCGGTGGCCTGCATGAAACAGTATTGCTGCTGCTCCAATGTGACCATCATGTCCTGAGCCATCACTGAAGACTTGGATGTTGTCCTGCAGTTCTTGATATTCAGTGATGGCTTCTTCTCTGGAGCTAGCAATATGCATGGCATAGGGGCAGGTGGAGGTGGGGGCACGATGAGCTGGGATGAGGGCTTCAATTTCATCAGGATTGAGACAAAAAAAGTGGGTGAGATGGTGAAGAGAGGATTGATGGGACAAGACATAGCACTTAGCTGCCCTCCTGATTGCATTGTGGAGAGGGTGGGTATCCAGGTGGGTGGCCATTCTGATTGTGGCATGGTGACAAGTGTTCTGGAGCAGAAGAGTCATGGGGAGAAGGTTAGTGTGCACTTCCAGGATGTCAGTAGCAGTGCTCCTCATAGCACCAGTCATAGCTATGGCAGCAATGTGCTGGATGGAGGTAAGTTTCTTGGCTACCCCCAATGGTCCTCTCTGTAGAGTGTCAGTGCCTTCTCGGAATGCTAGCATGATCCGCCACATACAGCATCTTGGGGACTGCTGTGGCCATGTAGAGTTGCCTCATGAGGCAAAGCAGGATGTCTTTGGATATGGTGGACAGACGTTGGAGCTGGAGGACATACACTAGGCCCTTGGCCAGTGCATTGTCTACTTGAGCCTTCCACCACAGTTCTTGGTCAAGAATGATGCCCAGGAACTGGTGGGTGGGAGATGGGTGGATGATGACCCCATGGAGGTGCAATGCTGGGTGTTTGCAGTTCCTGTTCATAGAAAAGTCAATCAATGCAGATTTGTTAGTCTTGAACTGAGAGTTATGGTCCCTCGACCAATCAAAACCTCCACCCAGGCATTCCAGCATATCCTTGAGGATGCAGTGGGTCTTGGTGAAGTCCTTACCTATGGCCACCAGGGCCATGTCATCGACAAAGGCAAGGGTGAGTTCTGCAGGGGATGCACATCCTTGTCTGGGCTTGGCAATGTCTACTAAGTCAGCACTATAAATAATATATAAAATCATTGAGAGCAGGTCACCCTACCCTATACCATTGTCAATGTTGATCCAGTCCAAAGTAAACCTGTCGCAGTGCAATTGGGTCTTGTTATCCGTGAGAACTTGCTCTGTAAAGCTGATTAGTTCAAGTGGTAGTTGGCATGTGCGCATGTTGTGGAGCAGGCACTTGGTGACTGCATTCAGGAATGTGCCTTCAATGTCCAGAAAGAGGACAGAGGCGACTTTGTGCAATTGCCAGGCATTCTTGATGGCATGTTCTAATAGGTGGAGGGAGTCAGTGGTGGAGCGTCCAGGACAACCACTGAAGTGAGTGTTCGGCAATAAGTGATAATGTTCTAATAAATATGTTAGTTAGTTAGCAACAACAGCAGTGAGTAATTTGCATGTGGTATTAAGTAAAGTGATGGGCCAGTAAGCCTTTGGGATAGTGTAGTTCAGTTTTCCTGGCTTCTGAAGGACGACTATTGTGAAAGTCTTCCAGGGGGCATAATACGTATGATATGTGAAGACAGCATTGAAGAGATGGACTAGGTATGGGGTCAGTAGATCAGAGCACTGCTTAAATACAATGTTCCAGATGCTGTCAGGCCCTGGAGCCTTATAGCTGCTCAGCTTGGAGATAGTGCAGGTAATCTGGTCTGAGGAGATGGGTGTGTGAGGAGCTATGGGGTCAGGATATATAAAGTCAGTAGGGACAGAGTCAGTGGCAGGAGGAGGAGGGAAGAAGGCCTCTGCAATGACAGCACTTTTCTCAGCATTGGTGGTTGCCTCCATTTCACCACTGTCTGGTTGCTTGACGACAAGGGTAGGGATACGTGACTTGCCCCCATCACTGGGCTCAGATAAGACATAGCAGTTGATGGTCCAGAGGTCATTGCCCTTGATATCTTCTAGCCAGTCCACCCAGTGTTGCTTCTTGGTGTTGGCTATTTCCTCAGCATATTGATTCTTGAGAGCCTTGTACTCCATGTGGCAAGGGTGGTCATGTAGGTCACGCATTTGGTGGGATTTGCAACTGAGTTGCCCTACCTGTTGGCAAAGGTCAGAGAGGGTGCAAGTCCACCAATGCTTGGAGTGAGGGCAAGGCTTGGATTGAGGTACACATGCATCCATGGTGGATTTGATGGCCTGCATGACAGTTCTGGCCAAGTGCTGGAATTCATCAGCTGATGCGAGTGGGAGTGGCAGGGTGGGGGCAAGTGTCGTCCCTAGGACATCCTTGAAGTGCTCCCAATCAATCTCATACCAGTTAGGTCATGGGGCATTATCTTTATGGGGGACCTCCAACTTGAGTGATAGGAGGATGGGTAGGTGGTCAGTCTTCAGGCCTCACCTGGATGGCTTGGTAGTGCAGGAGATCATGGCATCTAGGGTGCCTTCTGTGCCTAGTACATTATTCGGCCTAGTCCAGTTGCCGGTACTGGTGGACTGGAGGGTAGGGATACCACTGGGAAGTAACTGTACCATACTGTAGTCAGCAATCAAATCAATGAGTGGATGGGAGAGAGGGTAGTTAAAGAGGTGTCGGTTGCAGATGTCTTCCCACATGGGGTGATGGCAGTTGAAGTTCCCAAGCCATAGCATGTGGTCATTGGCCATCAGATGAAGCACAGCAATGTTCTGGTTGAGATATGCTTCCAGGGCAATCAGGGTATTCTGGTGAGTACAATTGTTATAAATATTAAGGATTGTGCAGGTGCCAAAGTCACCAGTCAGTTGCACAATGACTACGTCAGATGAGGGAAAGGGTATCTGCTGCCAAGTGTTAGTGTCTAGTGAGGAGTTGATGAAGGTGACTGCACATAAGCATTCCTGTGGGTGTGTGAAGTGGTTAGTGGGATATAGGACATGCCAGCAATGACTGGCACAAGTATCACAAAGGAAGTTGATATAAGGTTCTTGAATGACTAAAAGATCATGGTTAGTAATATCACAGCCATTCATTAAGGATTCTTGGGCTGATAGAGAGGTGTTAAGGTTCTGCTGCCAGATTTTTAGGCTAACTGGGGTAGATGTAGGTTGTTCAGACATTAGAGGGGGAGGTGTTAGGGTCCGCACTGGGGGTTGAATAAGTAGAGGGAGAGGGAGGTGAGGAAGCAGAGGAGGGGGGGAGGGGGGGAGTGGCATTCATCAGCATCAATGGGGGGTCTGGGGTTGTGTATTGCGGTTGGGTAGCTGGCTGGAAGGTGAGTGTTAATTGTTTGCTAGGGAGGGTCTGGTTAGCAGTAGGTGTGGGGGTCAGCGTATATGGTTCCACTGGTTGGGAAGACAGGGGATGAATGGGTACAGAGGTGGGTGGTCTGGGAGAGCAGGTCACTGGGTAGGCTGCTGGGGTCCAGGTAGAATTCATAGGGAAGAAGGGAAGCTTATTCTCTGGGTAAAGATCATTCAAGGCTTTGCATCAGTGGACAAATTCCAGGCACTTACAACTCCAACTGGTGTGTCCCTGGCTCTTGCAGTTCACACAGCATTCCGTGCGGAAGGAGTTGCATTGTGCAGTCCAGTGATGCCCACTGCAGGTGCCACAGACATCGTGGGGAGAGGAGCAGGTACAGGCCATGTGTCCAAATTTCTGGTATTTAGCACAGCAGATGGGTTCCTTGCTGTTCTTGCTGATAGCATAGCAATGAGATCAATACATAACCCTTCCTTTAGGATGTTGTTGGCAGTTTCATTGTCCTTGATTTGGAGCAGGGTGAAGGCAGTACATTGCTCCCTTGTGCAACATTGAGGAGGCTTGATCCACTGGATGGAGGCAATGGAGTTGGGAGGAAGGTAGTCCTCAGCTTTGATGTGATGTGTGAAGCCTTCACGTTTGATCTCATAGGTGACAAGAAGGAATTGGACAACTATGGCATAGGTCATGTCACAGATACAGGCAGTCAAGTCGAGGTGGGTTTCAAGCAGCATGCAGCCTGTGGAGCCTTTGAGCCAGCTTGCCAATTGCTCACTATCCAAGTCTATCATCAGTCCTCCATTGCGAAGATGTTGTACTGCTTGGATGGCACCCATGGGGGTGCCATCATTGCAGATCTCAACAAGGATGTCAGAGATTCACTTCGCTATGGAGGCGTTAGTGGCTTCTGGGGGAAAAAGTGAGTGGTCCTGTTACAGTTACGCGTACCCCTATTCATTTTTCCCTTTCTTCTGTTGTATTATGTCATGACTGCGCCACTTCTTATCACGCCATCACTAGACTTGTCTCTTGACTAATCTGTATTACATCACGATCGCCGCTGCCGTCGCTAGGTGACTCACTCTTATCTCTGACTCGACTCTTATCTCTGACTTGTCAATGACGTATACGTACCTGCCCTAAAGTACTTATGTCTATATAAACTTGGTCATGTACTTAGTAGATCTTCACTTTAATCTTACTAGGTTTTACCAGAACTTCCTTCGCTTAAGACCCCAATCTTAAGTTGTCTAGATACCGATATTCAAGTCAAAGACACTCTCTTTGACTTGTCTTAAGAAGCCTTACATTTGTAAGGCCTTGATTCAACGTCAGCCGTCGCTCTTATCAAGCTGCTGACTGTTGCAACTATCCTAGTTCGTAACAGGCCCAGCATTGGATCAAGCAGGATCTGTTTGGCACAGAGGGAGGCCCTGGCCACTGCCTTGTCAAATGGAGGAGGGAGGTGAGTGGCCGCTACTGAACTATATGTGGGATGGGTGGGAGGGGGCATGGTGGGTTTTGCTTGCAACAGGGGGCCAGGGTGCTGGGTGAGGTGTGAGGTGAGGTTGTTGAGGTGGTCCTGGGTGAACTCCAGAGAGGGTGTGAGTAACTTGTAAGAGTTGTTGCAGTCTTTGATTGATTCGTAGAGAGTGTCTACCACATCTTCAATCTGTTCTGCTGCTGTTTTGAGGTCGTTCCTTTCTTCCTCCTTCTCCCATTCAAGTGAGTTCCTGAGGTTCAATGAGTGTGCCAATGCATCTCTTATGGTCTCTGCAGTGGTGTGGATGGTTGCTACTTGCAGGGCAATGGCTGCAATTACATTATTCACAATGTTGGTTGAAAGGGAGTTGGAGAGTTGTTCGGCTGCAGCTTTGGCGACAACATCCGCAATTTCAGATGCAGCCTGGTGTTTAAGGATGAAGGCCATCACCCAGATGGTGTTGGTGACAGCAAGTGGGATTGGCTTGACCATTTGGGTGATTTGGAACAGTATCCCTGTCAGGTGCAGCAGGGTGAGCAGTTTGTCAGCTTGGCATAGGAGGACACTAGCTAGGTACTTCTCTGCAGATTCTAAGTTCATTACTGCACCTGGAAGGGCTTCAATATCATCCTGATGCAAATGGTTCCTTGGGATGGTGGTGTTGGCCGCTAAACTTTTCTTGCCCATTGGGCTTTTCTTTTCCAGTGTCTTTGCTGGCACCATGAGCTATATGGTTAGTATCTAGAGACTGTTTTTTGAGGTTTTTCAAGGGTTTTCTGGGTGAGGCTGGGTCAGTTGGTGTCACCATTGGGCGATGTTGACACCATTGAGCATGGTGATCCAGTGTGGTGTCTGGGGTCCTGATTTGGGGTGCCACTTAGTGTGAGACTAAGAAGTGATTTCGCCCTTGCAATTGCTAGCAGCATCACACCCTTTGTTGTCAGGGTGGCAAGGAATGTGAGTACCGTCGATAGCGCTGATAGCATCAGTAAAGTAGGGATAGTATTTGGTATTTTGCAGGATCTCGAGGGGGGTTGGGTCATCTCCAGCAGGTAGCCAGATATACAACTGATAGATGGGGGGGACACGAATGCATTGAGTGTATGTTTGAAATACCTTTAAAATTTCAGTGAGTTTGTCAACAAGGAGCAAGGATTAACATACTTCAAAATTGTTTCATTGGAATGTTGGAACCATTCACCAAGGTGATGAGTAGAGAACCCTCTTAGATGAATTTGAATGGGTAAATATAACCTTGGAGGTGTATTAATATTTATAACTAAATTTTCGAAATGAAGTTGATATGTAATGTATGCAGATTATAGAACAAATTCTCCCTGTTTTTGCTAAACTTACTCTGAATTTAATCAATAGAATTTGATCCTTATGCATATTTGTGATTTTATCCAGAAACTGTTCATCATCCGCACGATAGACAAATAGGTGACTATATCTCAGGATATGCGTTACATCTTTTCTGGCTGTGTCTCAGGTGTAACAAAATGTGATACTTGATATTTCTCTTGTCATGCAAGATCTCTTTGACATTTGAAATTTTACATCCACTTATATGACAACCTGATTATTAAGTATTATTTTAACATTTCGCACGACATTCAAACCAGTCTGGAATCCCCGATGTGCTACGGAAAGTCATCAAATTAGAATAATTGTTTGTTTGTTGTAGCATCAACACTTGGCTTTGTGTGATAGGGCGGGAATTCATAAATACATGATGTTCACCTTAAAATTAGTACGGTGTTATGGTACGGCTCTGCGCACCTTCACGTCGACTGCAAACCAAAGCCATGAAAACCCTCTGGTAAGTTGAAGAGCTTTCATGTCTGCGTATCCGACAATGCGTTCCAGTAGGGCCTCCCATTTCGCTCGCCCCCCGCACCCCAAATGCCCCGACGCGGCGGGCCAATCCAAAAACGCCGTATCGAGCACGTAAAGAAGGTAATCGTTGTAGCAAGCGGAAAGGGGGGTGTGGGTAAGAGCACGATAGCAGGTACGTCTCAGTAGTCACTGATCCGAACTTTGAATGACCATGAATGAAGTAAATCTTGCTTTCTCCCTTGCAATGCTGTCTCATCGACCGCGAGTTGGCATACTTGACTTGGACATTTTTGGACCTTCTATACCTACCTTGATGGGACTCCAGCATTCGGACGACCCACATTTAACTCCTGGTTCGTTTCCTGGCACACACTGAACTTTTAGGTGACCTTGTTACTAGCTGGCGCTCTCGTCCCCATAATCAATCATGGTGTTCCTACCATGTCTATGGGCTACCTTGTCCCTCGGCCACCGCCTGACTCCACAGAATTTGAAGGTGCAATTGTCTGGCGCGGCCTTATGGTTCAAAAAGCCGTGCAGCAGCTCCTCTTCGATGTCGACTGGCGGGACACTGGCGGATCTGGTCCTGGGCTGGACGTACTAATCATAGATATGCCTCCAGGGACGGGAGATGTCCCCCTTACACTGGGACAATTAGTTGTCGTTGACGGTTCGCTTCCACGAGCTCTTCAAATGCTGTTCGCCGTCTAAAATGAAATAGGCGCAGTCATCGTTTCAACTCCACAGGACGTCGCGCTAGCAGATGTAAGAAGAGGAATCTCTATGTTCAAAAAGATCTCCGTTCCAGTAAGTATTATATATACTGTCTTTCGTCCTCACTCTCATTGTGTTCTTTACCATCTGCAGATAACAGGCCTCATCCTTAACCAAGCGTCCTTCATGTGTCCTTCTTGCAACACGGTGCATGAGCTATTCGGGACTTCAGCTAATGCGTCGCGCCTCGGGATCCCTCTCCTAGCGCAACTCCCTCTTGTTGGGGGTGTGAGCTGGGGTGGAGATCGCGGCACTCCATACGTCCTTGAAGGAAACAGAGGTGGAAAAGACGGCAGGGCGGGAGAGATGTGGCGAGATGCGATGAACGGAGCGGCAAGCAAAATTTGGGGATTAGTTTACAGTTGAGTGAGTACTACTATGCAAGATCCCTCTGTACCTTGCCTCGGCATAGCTAAACCCTCACTAGCCCTACCTGTCACATTACTGATTGTTACACGGAAATGCTGTGTTCTATTGCATCTGCCATGAATAATAATATAACTGCAATACAAGAAATGAGTCCGAGTGTGTAATTGCACAATATAAACGGTTAAATGGGACTGGGCCAACAGACCCGTATCAACACACTGAGAATCCTCCAAAATCCAAAAACGCCTCCTCCAGTGACATTTTTCGAACAACAAGCGCCTCGACGATCAGCCGAGGTTCTAACATTGCCGCCTCGATCTCAGCAGTAGGAGATTTGGACGAAGTCAACATGATCTCAGGTGGGGAGGCCAACTTGTCTGTAACGGACTGGTGACAATACGTTTCCGCAAAAATAGAAGAGGGTGACCCAGAGCATACTTCGACATCTCGGGGGTCTGTTTTGGAGACAATAAAGTCAACCGCTGGAACGTAGACAAGGGAATTGAGGCTACCTTCGAGGTGTGCATCATCATGCACTGAGGTCTCGATTTCGGGAGGCGCGGACGCCACGCGCAAGTATTCAGGCTCAAGTGTGACGTGAAAGTATTCCAGGCCTGAGACAAGCTCGCCCCTTTCCTCGGTATTAATGGTTGGAACGTGCATGAGATGAGGATCACGCTTGGCCTCACGTCGCTTGTCTCTTGCTGCGCGGCGCTTTGATTGTTTACTGTCAGTCGCTGAGTGGATTGGGGGCTCAGTTGGGTGTGTATGGTTGAGAACATTGGAGTAGTGCAAGTGATGTGTATGATGCTCGAAATGTGAATTAGGTTGAGTACGGGTATGCGCAAGCAAATGTTTAGGTTTCTTGCCCTTGCCTTTGCGCCTATCCGAGTGGCCTTGCATGGTGCTCGCAACACGGCGGCGGAATGGGCGAGGTTTATACACGGTCGCAATTTCGAGGTCCAGCGTAAGTGCCGCGCCGTCTGATGACGAGTCACCTTTCTCATCGTCCATGCAGAACACTTCCACATGGCTGCTTGTTGTTGCAAGATCATCGTCCGCATCAGCAGTCTCCAGTTCGGTCTCCGTAGTCGTTGTTGTCTCTGAGTCCTCGTTCATCAATTGCCTACGTCTCCTTCGTTTGCCTCCATCCCCGCCCCAGTCTTCAATGACTCCGCTCACCTCCGCTGGCACCTCAATCTCCTTCACCACTATAACACTAGCGCCAATCTCGCCAGCCATCTCTTCCAGGGTACCCAATGTTTCCTCCATCTCCCGCCTCCCCAGCCCTATTAGTACGCCGGAGTCAGCCACACCAAGCTCGTAGTATGCTTGTCCACCGCCTTCCAGAAGACGCCATTTAAGTTGTGTGACAAGATGGGTGAAACGAGAGGGGGAAGGAGAAAGGAGATGAAGCTTGTACTCTACATTACCCTGTGAGTAGTAATTGGTAGGAAGGGTATTAGCGCATGCAGTAAACAGTAATAAAACGCACCTCTTCGCTTTCCGGAACTAGTTGCGGTATTCCTCGTCGAAGGATTTCGTTGCGTGTTGGTGTTGGAGGTAAGGAAGTGAGTATGTCCCATGGGGAGGGCACTCGTGGGCTCTCCGAGTCAGATTCACCGAACATTCGGGACTCTGTGTGCTCGGAAGATAGACCTAATGCGTTTAGAGAATTAAAGATGCAGATAAGTTGTTCAGTGTATTCGAGTGATCATCGCTGTCCGTCCTTACGAATCTGCCAACAAGCTACAGTAGTTCACTCAGAAGTTATGTAAATAAATGAAATGAAATTAATTCGAGTGAGTCACTGTAATGTGAGTCACAATAATGACTTGTATGTAGCAGTATAACCTATCAAAATCAAAATGACACGCTACGTCCCACATGTCCTTGGCACTACTACCGACACTGATTAGTATTTCATTGGTAAGGAGTATGCGACGACCCTGGTTGACAATGACAGTGATAATTCCGCATTGGATGCCGACACACGACACTCGTGAGTTGTTCTAAAAGTTTCCTTATCTAAGCAAGCCGATGGCGAGCATAGATTTTTGTCTATGTGATGATACTACTGTAAGTCGCGGACAAACAAACTCATCGGTATCTCAACTGGGTGATTTTTTGAGGTCAGTCTGACCCCAGATTTGAATTCAGAGCCTCAAAAGATGTCTAAATTAGACCTGGTCAATTCTAAAATGTCGTTGTCAATGTTGACTTGACCGTATGGCCATCAGCTAAACCTTCGCATGGGAGACGTTCTGCACCTTGTCGCAGAAGAGCAGAAGAGCATCCTCCTAATCCTCACTGTATCCTAAGCCTTCCCATGCAGTATTGCTAAACCTTGTCAGGCATAGTAGTATTTCTAAATTTTTTCATGTTTTATTGCCAAATGTCCTCCTAAACCTTTTATTCGTCATACTTGTAGTCTGCTAGGGCCGCCGGCCCATCTGTTTTGCTCAGGCAAGTTTTGAGCAGTTAAGCGATTTTGCATGCAGTAGTCACACTTCCAGTACTAATGAGAAACGTTTAACTGGAATATTAAGACTAGGGAAAGATTTAGAACTTGGGGAGCAATACTACATGGAAAGGTTTACTAGAAACAATGCATGAAAAGGTTTAGGTAGCTAACTTTGGCTCTATACAGCGAGGATACTCTTCTGCAACAAGGAGCAAAACGTCTCCCATGTGAAGGTTTAGCCGCGGTGCATGGTGGCCAAGGTTTAGGGTCCGCTTAAGTAATTTATGAGAGGACCGCCGTAAGGTCAAGGCGACACTAACAACGACATTTTAGAATTGATCGGGCCTGATGATTCCTGCTAGCAACGATCCTCCGTATAAAGAACTTTTTCGCAAGGATCGTCTGGCATTCACCGAGCATTTCACAGCTGCCATCCGCTCTTTTAGCCTGTCTAATGACTCGGACATCCCGGCTCGTTCGCCTTTCCTGATGACAGACGATGAGCTACAGACTTTCCAGTTGTTAATCAAGAGTAAGAGTGTTTACACTCATTGGGTAACAAAGTACGCCATTCGTATTGCTCGATATATCGAGGCAGCTACTGGGGCTCTGGATGCATTTGTCACGGCTCACTCTGAGATGGCAGAAGTCCTCCCTGTACATCTTTATTTATATGAGGTGCAGGAGGGTGGATCTATTCCAGAATAGGGTTGCAGTAGGTATTTACCCTTGTTTCACTTGATCTTATATTTGATAAGGATGCGCGCCTCCAGTGGTGGGCTGCATGGTTTCTCGTGTTGGGCCGGGCCCGGATCTGGCGGAAGTCCTGGTGGGGGTGCCCGGGATCAGACATGAGCCCCCCTCGATGCGCGCGTGGAGTTGGATCTCTGGATATTGTGAGCAACCAAGGGTGTGCCTGCTTCTGAATAGGCTGAGCGGACTCGCTGGTTCATGAGCTGGAGCGATCGACGTCACTTCAGAATTCTCCACGCCGGATGCATCTTTGTCATGAATACATTGAGAGTCTCATGGTAGTCGTGATATGTCCACGGGGATTGTGCAAAATTTCCAAGAGTGAAATCGACCAAGTATAGCTACGCATACAGATACAGGAATAAAATGCGGTACGAGTTCTTTGTCAATTCTTAACGCCACTTGATAACACGTGTTCTAATCATAGAATACCAGAGCTCTCAGCTCGATGGATTCCCGAGGCGGCGTTCCCTCTGGAGTGTTCGGGTCTTGGAAGCCAGTGTGAGGGGTCAACCTCGCGACACTACCATCCTGTATTGAGTCAGAGCTGAGACCCTTTTAGCACGACCGAAAGCTCCCCCAAGTTACTTCGCTCACCATTTGATAAGAACATACTCTTCTGGGGACATTGCCTTCATATATTTCCACTGGTGGTTTGGGTTGTATTTAACTCCAAATGTCTCACCCTCGCGGTCAGGGTATATATGAGCGACGGGCACCAAGTCTTTCTGGAAATCGACACTGCGGAAGTCGCATAGTGCAAGCGGCCAATCTACAGCTGCATGCGATATAGGTCGCCAAAGGTTTATTATTTGGAAGCGTCTGCGGAGGAGGGAATGAGCTTCTGTTGGCGGGAGGTGCCTATGAACACGACCAATGGACGCCGCAGGCGTTTGGTCCACATGAACCCGAGAGACTGGTTGACGTTTCTGTGGGTTATAGTTATCCAGCTCGCCTGGGCGACGGCGACGAATAGCTGTGATATAAATTAAGATCGAGACGTCGTTTCAAATTAGTGATCGACGCACTGTGATCAAAGACGATAACTTTGGTTGCTCCCGTGACCCTCTGGATGAGGTCGATACTCTCAGGGTAGTATTCGCGCTCAATCTCATCATCATTCAGGAAGCTAGTATGCTTCGGCGCTTCTCGCCCATACTGAAATCCAGCATTGTCAAGCTTGTAAAGTTCCTCTTTTCCGCGCACGTCCTCGACTTGCATATCATGCGGGTCCTCGATCCAGTTGCGAGCCGGCTTTTCTGTGGCACTATCTGCATAGACTCTATTGTAGGGCCGAGAGCCGTCAGGTGGAGCGAGTAAGTAGTTGAAGATGGCAATGGTGTCAGAACTCATGGTTAGTCCGTTGGTGCTGGATGTAAAGCAGAATGGAAGCGTCCCTGGTATCACAAGTTATATCCTACTTGTATGTCTTCAAGGCCCCAGGAAGCCGTTTGACTTACATATCATATGATCAATCTTCCTGGCCAAATATTGTCAATGTGGATGAAAATATCTCATACACATATGACGCCACCGAACTGCGGGATGAGCGATGATCCAAAGTTGTAGAGCTTCTTATAAACTTACCTTAATTACTAAGTCTCCCTCATCAGCTATCTCCGTTGGGGCGAGAATGATCGACTTCGTAGCCAAAAACACCGTTTGACTCGTTGAAACTGCTCTGGTATACATATAACGTGCTCAGCACCAGTAATTATTGATGACGCTGACCATCAACGTTGAAAACAGGCAACATAAGTAAACTCTATGCAGACCACCGGCCGGTGAAGCCTGGAAATATGTCTCTCAAAGGTTGAAGAAGACAAGATCCCACTAAAGGCATAATTTATCACACAAGGCCGAGCATGTAGCTGCCAAGCAGTATGGAACTATAATGGGAGATCATGAGTGATGACAGGCTCGAGCTATGTAATATCGGACGCAAGGGTGTAAAGACCATAACAAACAAATGACGCCATGCCAGGGTGCCTCATTGTAGGCGTGCCAGGCCGCGAGGGCAACTCATCCAGTTTCTGCAGCCAAGGATCGACGCGAGCAGCGTGAAACTCGCACAGGGACTTGAAATGGTCACAGGGAAACGTGCATAGATAGTCCATACCTGCTACGATATTTGCGGAGTGTAAAACCAGCCAAGCTCGATCGAGTTGTAAGTGCAAAACGGGTGCACAGTATTAATACAACCGCCGGGAGCCATCGATATTCAATGCAGAGCCACCTGCCAAATCGGATGGCATGGATGGAGTACAATGAGGAAGTTGCACGGCACCAACATGAGCCCTATAGCTAGGCATGAGTTAGGTCGTAGAATTATGAGTAGTGCTCAGTCCAATATCCCGCGAGACGTGGAGGAGAACACAATTCAGAAAGCGCACGAATCTACGCATAAATGAAGACTCCAATGGACTGTAGACGTCTGTCCGGGTATACCTAGGTTACTGATAAGCAGTTACGAAGATAAATAACGGTCGAAGCCAAGTCGAAAGCCGCAAGCATTGATAAGATTTGGCAACAGAGAGATCGCCCAGAGACAGGTAGACCTATAGATGTACACAGCGCTTTAAAACCTAACCTAACGGAACGTTGCGGGTCGGCTATTTTCGCGCTGTTCCTTGACGACGTTACTAACCTCCTCGAAGCATTCTGATCGATAACTCTCGCCACCCACACAAGAGTCCGTGGTATGTAATTTTACTGTTTTTCTATCTATTCCAGCTTCTGATGAGCTCGTTTTATGCTCTTATTTCCCTAGACTCGTCTTGCTGCCCAGTCTGGCAATCCCTCCAAGTCCATGGCAGGTCCCCTCCCGCATACGGACATCCTTGACCAGCTCATCCGGTAACTCCTTACCACTGCCGGTCAACAATATTCTTTTTTTGCCACCAGCTTCTGCGCAAATAGTCTGAACAGTCGGGGTACACCTTTAGGTTGATCGGGTGCAAATAGTATCGGTCAAAATTACTAATCTGCGCAGATTTGAGGCCTAGAAATTGGTAGAATGACAGGTATTCATTTTACTAGGTATATACGACAAAGCATACAGAAGCTCTAAGTTTAGATTTGATCCAGATAATGATGGATCATTCAAGCAGCCTTACATATGTTAAATTATAAAGGGAGAAGGAAAATGACTCTAATCCACACGTGGACCCGCCAACCTACGCTCTCTTGTACATCACCCTCGTATAATTTAAACGCCTTCTGGAACATGCCTGCGAGCTTGCGGACCTCGTGCTCGAAAGCCTGCTTGTCCGTCCAAGCAAGAAGCGGGTTAAGCACTTCACGCGGAACACCATCCACTTCAGTAGGAATCTGGAGCCCAAAGACGCCGAATGTCTCGTATTCGCTGTCGAGAAGCTCCCCAGAGTGTACAGCATCGACAATACGACGCGTTGTACTTGAGTGGGCAGCGCTTGCCAGTGCCAAACTTGCCACCTGTCCAACCTGTGTTGATTAACAGCAGGATACGTTGTTTTTGGACATGCGCTCAGCCGCATTTCTGCGT